>NC_089586.1:99791866-99950538 GCF_019320115.1 Miscanthus floridulus | reverse complement strand
TCTTCAATCTAATTTTGTTTCTACCACCTTCTAAATCTTCCTATTGATTGACTTGATATATGTTGTCATCTTAGCCTTCCAATAGGGATAATTTGTGCCATCAAATTGGGGTGGCTTCTTGGTGTTGTTGATTTGAGCCATTTTTACACCGAAGGTTGTTAAGCCTCAAAACATGGTGACCTCGGCTCTAATACCACTTGAAAGGTCCTAATGGCTAGAGGGGGGTGAATAGCCTAATAAAATTTCTACAACAACACTTAACAAAATGGTTAGACTATTATGAGGCGAAGCAAGTGTTGTGCTAGCCTACTCAAAATGCAAGCCACCTACCACAATTCTAGTTTAGATAGGGTCTATTCACACAATAGCTATGACACTACCCTATGTTAGTGTGCTCTCAAAGTCTAACTAAAGAGCCACACTAACCAAGCAAGCAAGCTCTCACAACTAGCTACATTAAAGAGCTTGTCAACTAGTTTGTGGTAAAGTAATGAGAGTGATCAAGAGGGTTATACCGCCGTGTAGATGAAGAACCAATCAATCACAAAGATGAATAACAATGAAGACCAATGACCTTGGAATCAATGATGAACACAATGATTTTTTACTGAGGTTCACTTGCTTGCCGGCAAGCTAGTCCTCGTTGTGGCAATTCACTCACTTGGAGGTTCACGCGCTAATTGGCATCACATGCCAAACCCTCAATAGGTTGCCGCACAACCAACACAAGATGAGGATCACACAAGCCACGAGCAATCCACTAGAGTACCTTTTGGCTCTCCATTGGGGAAAGGTCAAGAACCCCTCACAATCACCACGATCGGAGCCAGAGATAATCACCACCCTCCGCTCAACGATCCTCGCTGCTCCAAGCCGTCTAGGTGGTGGCAACCACCAAGAGTAACAAGTGAAATCCGCAACAAAACATGAACACCAAGTGTCTCTAGATACAATCACTCAAGCAATGCACTTGGATTCACTCCCAATCTCACTATAATGATGAATCAATGATGGAGATAAGTGGGAGGACTTTGGCTAAGCTCACAAGGTTGCTATGTCAATGAAAATGGCCAAAGATCTGAGCCATAGCCAGCCATGGGGCTTAAATAGAAGCCCCCACAAAATAGAGCCATTGTACCCATTCACTGGGCACACTATGCTCTGACCGAACGCTCCGGTCATACTGACCGAACCCTAGACTCAGCATCCGGTCCACTAATTTTTGCCATGTGTTACTCTGAGTTAAAACTGAATCATCAGATCACAATGGCTAAGTGCTGACCGGACGCTCTGGCAAAACTGATCGGACCCTAGAGCCTCAGCATCCGGTCGAGTACAATAAGGGTCCAAATCCATTTTTCCTCGATCGGACACGTCTGGTCCACCTCGACTGGACATAGCCCAGCATCCGGTGGAGTACCCTAGCCACTATACCGCCAGGTCAGCGTGACCAGACGTAGGCAGTCAGCGTCCGGTGCATTCAGATCCAACGTCCGGTCACTTGACCAACGCTGGCATCTCCTCTGTCTTCTTCACCCTTGCTCAAATGTGCTAACCACCAAGTGTATCACCTTGTGCACATATGTTAGCATATTTTCACAAATATTTTCAAGGGTGTTAGCACTCCACTAGATCCTAAATGCATGTGCAATGAATTACAGCATCTAGTGGCACTTTGATAACCGCATTTTGATACGAGTTTCACCCCTCTTAATAGTATGGCTATCATACCTAAATGTGATCACACTCTCTAAGTGTCTTGATCACCAAAACAAAATAGCTCCTACAAATTATACCTTTGCCTTGAGCTTTTTGTTTTTCTCTTTCTCCTTTTCAAGTTTAAGCCCTTGATCATCACCATGCCATCACCATTGTCATGTTATGATCTTCATTAGCTTCTCCACTTGAAGTGTGCTACCTATCTCATGATCACTTGATAAACTAGGTTAGCACTTAGGGTTTCTTCAATTCACCAAAACCAAACTAGAGCTTTCATCCAGTCAGTTCAACCCGCACACCAGTGTTTAAGTGTTGACCGGACGCTGGTAGGGTCCTATCACCACTGACCGGACATGTCCGGTCGCATATTTCCTTCTCTGGAACCTTACTGGAGTCGACCGGACGCTGCCTCTCAGCATTCGGTCGCTTGACCACTCTAGCATCTGGTCGCACCGAACGCAATCTCCTTGATCAAATGTACTGACTGAACCCTACGGCCAACGTCTGGTCGCACCGGAGCCAGCGTCCAGTCAGCATTTGACCCTCCATTCACTTCCAACTCCCGAACGTATGTGAATGAAGTTTGCTCCATAGGATCATAGGGCTATTGTGGAGCTACCTAGTGCTAGTTTTAACAAGTGTGCACCACACCTAACTCACTAGACTCATCTAGGTCAAGCTACCCATCCATACCCCCCTTAATAGTACGACCAAAGGAAAAACAAAGTCCTAAACTACTCTAAGTGTCGCTCAACTCCAATCGACACTTAGAACTAGTCATCCTTAACCTTGTCGTCCATCCTTTGAAAACCGAAATGATTTCCATCGTAGGGGCATGACCACCTTGATTGCCCAATTGATCTCCATTACCATGACCTAACTTAATTGCCTCTGCAAAACACACGTTAGTCATAGTAATCTTGTATTGTCATTAATCACCAAAACCCAACAGGGGGCCTAGTTGCTTTCAAAGGCATCTAAAAGGAAGTAGCTTCACTTAGACATTCATCTAGTGTATTGTCTTCTTTGATTAGACCCCTCCTTTCCGTAGCTTCACGAAACGAAGGCAGTAGCACACCATCAACCATCCTAAGGTGTTCATATGAGGTAGCACCAACAACATTGTTTAAGAGAACATGAAAAAAGTAGCATTCTCCCTCGGCAGGATGGGCCGAGATGACTCTACCAACTTGGAAAATGGAGTTTTTTCTTTTCTGCTAGAATTTACCATCAGACTGCTAGGTAAAATGCTCCGGGAAGTCCCAATACAAGATTCAGCGGGCTTCCTCATGCATCCTGGTTGCCTCAAAGTATGCTGTCAGCATTGACTCTTCTATTCCTGGCCTATTAACGATCTGTTCAACCTTGTCCCATTTATGAAATGCCACCATGTGCATGTCAGGTAGATGAAGCTATAGCTGCTATACTGGTGGATAGTTCTTGCTCAAGTCAAAGCCATATATCCTCCATAGTGCTTCTGGAGGTGTCACCCACCAGGCATCTCTATACTGCTTGATCTCATCAACATTGCCTTTCTCGTCTGCTTTGTCGGTCTCCCTCATCACCACCAACGTCCTGTCATGTCCCTTGTATATGTACTTGAATAGATACTTTACTAATTTGATGCTCCCATAGGCCTCAACATTTATATGGTAGTTGAAGGTACGTAGTAGGTAAGGGTTGTAAGGAACAACCCATTGATTGTCCAAGTAATGGCCTCGAACTTTTTGTGTACGGCCATCATTGCATCGCTGATAGATGGGGTACAAATCCTTTCCCTATGACGTGGCCTCATAGAATGGGTGTGGGTAACAGTTTTTCCATGACCCGTGACCCACCATGCACGAATAGTATGGATTAAGCGTCCCATAAGGACCATGCATCATATGCTTTGTGACCATCTTGTATAGCTCAGGGTACTTTTTCTTGTTTGGTAGCTCTGCAGTGATGATCATGTCATATTGCTCGGGACATGTGAGTTTGTACTTCCGTTCCATTATTAGCAAGAAGTGTGCATGTGGCAAGCCCCTCTTCTGGAACTCCACTACATATATGTAGGCCTTCACCTTCCCAAGTATGTCTTTCTCCATCAACATTTTTCTCATCACCTCTAACTTTGCTATGAAGACTCATGTGACAAGATCTGGGCGGTCTTATGGTGTCTGGCATGGATAAAGTTCATTCTTGATCTCATCCTAGTTAGGGTTGCACGTCATTGTGAGGAAGATATCATGTTTACCATACTTTCGCACCAGTTCCATTACATCCATGTACCGGCGCCTCATATCACGGGGTCCTCCGATGAATGACGAAGATAGGATAGTACGCCTTTCGACATTCTTAGCAGATCCTTCACCCGAATGCATGCTGTCCACCAGGCCTTAGTATAGGTCATCCCTCAAAGTATCTTGATTGTTCCTCATGTAGTCTAAACGCGAGCTCTCAATCTTGATGTAGGTGTCGACAGCGAATTGCTGGAAAAGACATCGGCCATAGAGTATTGGATTAAATATCCCTGGCCGCATCTAGAACTTGTAGCAGTAGTAGTCGTGCACAGAGACACATGTATTCATAACATGTTCTATAGGGAGACATTGTTCGAATTAGTATCATGAGTTAACAGAAAAGAGTTTATATTGCATTATTGAAAAGAGTTCAAGTTACCTCCATCATCATCGTCACCATTCTTAGCACGCTTTTTGTGGATTGCTCAAGCTCGATCAACTTGAGCCATAGTCACACCCACTTTTGGAATGCAGTTGTGCCACCCGAGCTCACCCATTGGAAAGAACACCGGGTATGACAGTGGGTCGTAGCATGCATTATATGAGCGGATGCCATGTATAGACCAATCCTTCCCTTGTAGGAGAACACTATGCTCGAATTGGTCATGACGCCCACTCCCCTCAACACAGACGACGGCCACCTCTAATGTCAATGGCACATTATGTGTTCTCTGGTCAAGCCGCTGGTCAAGGTTCAACTCGACCTGGTAATCCTCAAGGTTTTCAACATGTCCCATACTCCTTAGTTGCTGAGACTAGGGATTCCCATTAAAGATACTAACCAATTGCTCTATAACTTCTCTATCTTTTTGGGTGCATTGCTCACGGCACTTGCTCATCCGATGCTCGATGGACGGATCATCGTCATAAAAATAAAGCTCGAGGTGTCTCTTTTCGACACCATCCTCTTTACCAAATGATCATATGTTATGGTAAATCTAGCCATGGGCACAGAATGTGTAGACACCATAGATTTGCATGTTAGTGGTCACATGATCTAGGTGGCAGTATAGAGAAGTGAAAGAGAAGTGGCTGTTGAAATATATGATGTTTGCATGAAAGTGCCTAGCATCAGCGTCCGAGCTTGACCACAACCTCATGAGCTCTGGAGGTGTCTCAGGAGTTGAAAGATGAATCTTTCTACCTCGACAATAGGATCTGAGCAGTTCACCCTCGAATTTCTTTGCGTTGCAGTGCTCACAGTTCGGCACCAATGGTAGTATGTGCAACTCTGATGGGACATTAGCATAAACCCTGTCATTTGGATCCAGGATATCAGGCTCACTGTTCTCTTCCTCATCCATGTCGAGATTGTGCTCGACGTCAGTTCCCTCCTCGTCGTCTTCTGACAAAATATTGATGTGTTACGCGTTAAAAGAAACTTTGTGAAAGAATGTTTTGACTATTACACGATGTACCTTGTCCGGTGAAAAAGTACGCCTCATACTCTTCCTCGTCCTTCTCAAATATGACATCCTCATCATAGTCTGTGCAACACGGCCACATATATGATGAGAGAAACATAATGGCATAAAAAACAAAAAAAGGATAAATTTAATAAAGAAAATACCATCCTCGACCATAGAGTCTAGCGTATGAGCTTGTGCACCATTTGGAGGCATTGAAGAGGTACCGTCAACTACAGTAGGCTCTGCCCTCAGCCTTTCCGCCTTAGTAGGCTTAGGACGGGGCTCACGAGGAGCTAACCGGTGACGAGGCGCCCTGCCTCCAGCGGACTTGCGAGCAGTGAGTTTCATGCACGCCATCTGTAACAAAAAGTTACAACATAAGGGGAGAATCATTTAAGGGATACGAAATTTAATTAGTTGAGACCATCAATTTTAAAGGAGGGAGTAATGCAAAAATGCTATGCATGCTTGAACATGATGAATACACGATCCGTACGTCCTCACAAACCTAGAAAAATTTAAAGGCTAGCGAAATATACGGTGGCATACATATGTTCTCTCGTATACGGTAGCTAGTCGATCTACAACGATACATTGTTAGTGTACCTACAGAAAATTTCATTTCAGCCCAATAATTTCCTAAAAAAGCATATAAAGTAAGCAGTAAACTAAATACTTTTGTACATACATCCCCCGATGCATATACTCTAGTATCACAGCTAATCGTCAGAGATACCCACATTTAAGTACTCTCATAGATACATGATCAAACATGTAAGTATGCGAGCAACCACAACTACTCTCCCCTAGACCGACGATTGGATGGTCATGCTCTCACAACTCCCCACTTACTAGAGCGTAGAGGTATTTGGATCCATACATTACCACCCAAGTGGATGGCATCCATACAATAGCACGCCGTATGGATAATGAAACAGAAACAAGCAGGAACCCCCAAGTTAGTACTTTAATAAGCCACCTAAGAGTCCTTATTTGGACATAAGGGATATGACCACTAGCAATACTTAGTATTTAATTTAGAATTTTCACAAATACTTTTGTTTTAAATACACAAATGACATGTTTAGTGTCGAATCTTACTCTGATACCAGCTGTAACAGAACCGACCAAATCATAAGAACGTAAGTACAAAAATAATCACCGAAGTGATCAAATTCCTGTACTTAAGCTCCCATAATTCCGGTAGTCCAGAAATCACAAAGGATTTCAACCAACTCTCAACATACAAACCAAGACCATAGTGATTCAATACAACACATCATCCGTTACAACATTTCACAAGTAGCAGTCCGATTACATCCATCAGAGTTCAAATAAAATATTACAAACTAAGTTCAAAGTTTGCGGAAGCATATAGTTTAGTACATAACTTCATAGTTTCAATTACATTGCCAGATCTCAGTTATGTCCCACAAAAGCATCATTAGGTACGAGAACTACGAGAGACCGTGCCCAATGGTCTAGTCTTCATCCCCAGCTGGGAGAAGGCAGTACTTGCAGCAACCAAAGTAGAACTGGTCATCTACAATAGGTGGGAGATAAACCCTGAGTACGAGAAGGTACTCAGCTAGACTTACCCGTCAAAACTAGAAATAAAGACACCAAGGGTCATGCAAGGCTTATGAGGTAGGCTAGCTTGACACAGTTGCATAAAAGAGCTTATGAATATAGTAACCAATTTAAACTTAGCATCAAGCTTATCATCATTTACCTGTCCACTAGATTAGCACCTGTACTAGAGCACTCACTTATTAGGAGCAAACAATATTAACCATAGCAGGTATAATAAGGTTGTCATCATCATATCATCATTTCTGAACCATTAGGTTATTTAGTGTATCTACTTTGGAGATAAGCTCGTCAAGTTCTCAGTAACTGGGAGAGACGGCGACTCGAATCGAATTATAACTCAGCTGAGGGGGTATTCCTAACTCTCACCCTGGCATACTTTGCAAGGGTAGCCATGGGTCACCTTTGGGACAACTCAGGAACCAAATTCGCGGGTTTGATCAGTGCCAGCGCTCTTAGGGATTACCCTTCTGCCAGGACGATCAGGACTTTTAAATCACCTGCCCTTGGACTCATGCCTATGGCTCCCTTCCGAGGCGTACTTTATACTTATCGACTCCCGACCTGAGTTGAGCTACTCGGCTTCGCGATCGGTCTTTGGACATGACCAACTAAGAGAGAGGCATGCGTTCAACATGAACAGGAAAGGCTCCAAGATTCAGTCCTTAAGCGACACAGACGGAGTCACTGCAAACCGGCAAGCCTCCGTCCGGTCTTCATTTCAAATTAAGACTGGTTCTTTTCCATGATAGCAAATATAGCCAACCGTGCCATATGTATCTTCCTATATCACGCAGGTGACAGGAAATCACCCGACTTCTACCGTGTTTAAGCAGGGCTAAGCACTACACGAACCTGAGCTACATAGGATTCAGGGTATCAATATCTGGACAAGGATTGGATAACCAATGCAGCAAGTGTTTGCATCCAACACCTAAACTTAATGCAACAATATATATATATGTAACATTAATACTTTAACTGCATTTCAGAAATTAGGAGGCTTAATATGCTCTGGGGCTTGCCTTTCACAAAGTTGCACGGACGGTGATCCGGGCACTCAACGGCGACCTCGTCTGGCACTTCTCCTGAAGGCTGCACCTCCTGAACCTCTGGTGTCGGCTGCTGCTGCTCGCTCGGTTCCTCGAATTCCAGCAGGGTCACTCCTTTCGGTACACCTATTGCATGCCGATGCACAAGATAAATATCATGGATGCATAAGGAATGACATGATGCTCATGATGAATGAAGCACAGTAAGTGTTTAATGAACACATCACTGGACACTCGTTTACCGATTAAGAATAGCTCTATTCAAATCACTTTAAAACGTGTATCTAACTTAACTTGAAGAACGAGATCAACTTAGCTAACTTACATAACCTAAGATAAAGATGCTCATCTTCAGTTAAAGGCCTAACACCTAGAAACATTACCACAAACTTAGAAATAGTAAAGGCATACTTAAAACAACAGTTAAAGTTTCATATGCACACAAGTAGTCCCTTAATTCAATCATAACCAGAGTTCTATAAATTCAAATGACTTGCAAGAGGACATTCTGGAAAACTTATGAAATTCTCTACAAATCATTTGTAAACATCAAAGCATGATTCTTACGTTAACCAAATCGAATTCCAGTAAACCTAGAATCTGTCCAAAAATGACAGGGTTACTAAATTAAATATTTAGTGATGATACAAAAGCATAATTGGACCAAACCAAGTTTACCAACTTGTTGTGCATACCAGAGAAACATTAGAAAGTATAGTGCCAACTTCTAAATAAATTATTTAATATCCTTTTCTAATTTATTTAGTTAATTAGGTGATTAAAGCAATATATAGTAAAACTATTCAGAAAAATCTACAAAAATTACAGTAGTTATCTCATGCTTCACATAGACTACCATAAAAATTTCAAAGCCATTGGGCAAGCAAAACTTGTTGTACCCAAAATAACAGGTGGCATGTCTATTTCTAGCATAATTAGGAAACCCTAATGAAAAGTGTCAAGTAATAGATTTCACATTTTTCCTTGCATCATTCTAGCATAAGAATAGCACTCACCAAATTTTACCCTTACTAGATCTATAAAAAAATTATGAAAATTCACACAAGATCCATCCATGCAAACAAGATAATTTTATATCTCCTACATACAGTGTCCAAAATATATGAAAATTTAACTACAAGCTATTCATGATATGAGCAGTGCACCATAAAAATTTCATGCCATTTGGAGCTACATAGAAAAAGATATAATTACCCCTATTTCTTTCATGATTAAAAGAGATAATTAGCAACTCCATTTTTCATAACAGAACATAGCATAAATTATATTTTTAATAAAAACTAGACATTATCATGAACTCAGCAAAATTGGAACCACATCATTTGAAGCTACCAACTAGGAGATACATATTTTTGAATATATACACAAATCAGTGAAAAGAATAAAACAAAAATGAATTTGAAACCCTACTCTACTGCTGGGCCGGCCCGGTTAGACTCGGCGGCCCACGGCGTACGCGCTGGTGTGGCCCAAACGTGACGTGGCCCACGCTAGCTCTCGCCTGAGAATGGCGGCTGACGCGCGGGTCCCACGCGACAGAGAGACAGGCAGGGGAGGAGGAACGGACGGCGGCGTAGCTCGTCGTCGGTGGCCTCTCCGGCAAGTCCAGCAGTACTACGATGTTCTCCTCGCCCGTGCGTATCTAGCGGTGCCCTCAATCGAAGCTATTGCTGCGGCTACTGGCAATGGCGACGGCCATGGCGGCGCACGGCCACGGCATGGCCGGCTCCGGCGAGACGACGGCGTCGCAGCCCTAATGAGTGACCCTACGAGCATCAGTGGCATTCACAGGACCTAGCGCAAGGGAGAGAAGGGATGGGAAGGTTGCGGTGACCGTTGGCCGCATGGAGCGCCAACAACGGCGAGGTCCCGCCATGGCGGCGGTGAAAGAAACGGTGATTACGCCCTTACCAAGGCTCAAATGGACCGATTGAAAGGTGGAGGTGGTAGAGGGGATCATAGCGAAGCTGTTGACGAACTGGGCAACGCATTTTTGTAGTGGCGAGCGCGCAAGGTGACGGCGACACTCGGTCGGAACTGGAGAAGCTGCGGCGGCTTTGGTGCTACGCGCGGTGGAGGAGAAAGAGAGGCAAATGGAGGAGGCGAGTGTGTCGGGCAGGCGCGCGGGGTGCTCAAGTCACGGCCAGCAGCGCCAGGATGCCCGTGGCGCATGGCAGCGCGAGCAGAAGTCCAGCGACGGGTGGCGAACACATGGCGTTCGTTGTCTGATGATTGTAAGTCACTGTAGCACTCATTCAGACAACGGAAACTGACTGACAGCGCGACTTCAACGTCTTAATATGGCTAAACCGTTGATCCATTGCAAAAATAGTGTACATGAAAATTGTAGGTCTACCATCCATCTACAATTTCCTTTCAAGGACCATCATCTAATTCGCCATGGATCAGAAGTTACATCAAGCCAAAGGTTGCTCAATCAAATTGAAAATGCAGTTAGGACTTAGAATATTTTTTAGTGTTGAATCCACCATCACTAATGACTTGTGGGCCATGTTTGAGGCTGTTCCACACATTTTCATGAGTTGATCATAAAACAACTTTTGTTCCTTGATAAATTAGCTACAACTTTGGTAAAGAGTGCACAGCCATGCAAAGTCTCTAAGTTGGTCTTTTGACTTAGTCAAACAGTGGCACTCTAAGGGTCAATTCAAGTCAAACCTCTCCTAAAGGGCAATTTGGTCATTTTGGTCCACATGAACAATGTCCAAACAATTACCCTAAGTGTAGTTAAGGTGTATTAGACCATAATCAACCACTTTACACAAGTGCTATACCAATTTCTAATGATCACATGGGATGAAGCCACAAAACAAGCAATTCACTCAAATGTTGCAATTTCATGTTTCACATGTTTCATGACGTTGTTGTTATTTTATACTTGTCATTATTACTACCATGTTGCCATGTTTCAAGGTATGAGAAACTCATGTTGTATTCACATGTTGCACTACTACCATTCATAAGCAATCAAGTATGAAACAATCAGAATTTGCGAATGTTGCATATGTATGTTTCAGTGACAATGGCATGATGACATAGATGATGCATATATTTATGAAATGAAATGTAATTATGTGGAAGCCAAACACCTAGGGTGTTACATCGGTGTTCTCTCACCATCCTATTATAGTTTTTCTTCATCTCTTTTCGCTTCTCCTTCTTCTCTTGTGGAGTCATTTGCAGTTTTCTTGCTGCATTTTTTGCCGCATACAAGTCACGCTGCCTCTTGTTTATTAGCGCCTTTTGTTCAGGAGACAGTGCAGCCCGTCGTGCTCTATCTAGTTCACGTTTACGCTCTTTTGGACACGTGACAATATTGTCGATGGAATTGGATGCATTTGTAGCACCTATATATTGATAAAAAAGTAAGGTCTCAAATAAATTACAGAAGGGCACATATTGTAAGAACATTAATTCCTTATTACATTGTCCTGAACAACATTTGGGTTGCCCACTATATTTTTCTTCTCAAATAGATAACATTAATGAAAAAAAAACAATGTACCTGGGTTTAGATCAGGTGATGCATCAGTCAAGTCAATTATGCCACTTTGATCTATACATCTATCGGAGTAGTCATCTACATATATATAATAACATGGTATTAACCTTGGCCTCGGCATCATACAAACACAACAAAAAATAATTAGCATTAGGAACAAAAGAAACCAAAATGGTACATGTGTTATCTTTATCAATCTACATGAGTTCGTATGAGTTGTTTCGATGTAGCCGGTCACTATCTTCACAGCCATCAGTGTTTTACGTGGTTGATTCAACTCCAACTAGTACAACATAATTACACAATAAATAAGCGAACCAATGACTAATGCAAGTAGGTGGTATCATTCATACACAACAAAAAACATTTCTTAATTTGCAAAGTTTTAGTCCATCTGATTTTTTCCTAATTTGCACAAAACTTTTAGCTCAATGTATATACATTTACAACATATACATCACAATACATTAAATAAACTAAAAAATGGTAATACTAAATTTAGAAATAGAAAATCAGAATGTGGTGGACCTCTCGACCCAGCAGCTAGTGGAGTTTCCGCCTTTCTCAGAAGATACTTTTCTCTATGTTTTTTTATTTTTTTCATCCCTTTCTTCTTGAGTCATTGCTGCATGTCGTGCGTTTTCTTTCCCTTTTATGCTGTGCACATTCATCAACTTGCGCTTGTGAATTTGATGTTGTCTGACCCGCTGTTTGAAAATAAGTTGATAGATATTTACTTAATCACCACAAATAATACAAGTGAAAGCATCTATGGACATGTGTATAAACAATTACCTCCATTAATGGTGTTTGTCAAGTCTACAAATGGTGTATGACCTTCATTATTTTGTATAGGTTCCATTATGATGAAACTGAACACAAAATTAATCCCTAGTTTCAATCAAAATTTAATCTCTCAAAGTGGCCGAAGTTAGCAAGCATAATACATGTACACAAATGTAATTAGATCAGATCTGAATACAAATAACCAATTATCTTAAGTTAGGGTTAGGTCCTCGGTTTAGTAAACTACCACCACTTGTGTCAGTTGTAACCAAGTGGCGATCAACAGGACAAAAGCTATCTGTGTATCTTGATTCCTTCAATTTCCTCACCTCTAAGTTTGATAGACAACAAAAAGCTTGGCATTGAACAGAATTGGGATGTGTACCTACAAATGGATGGATGTGCTTGATTTTTTAGAAGGAAATCTTGAGAGACCAATAGCAGGAGTTGCCTAACCTAAACATCAAAGGCATACACAAATTCAGAGTAGTTCATATTTGTGGCTACAACTACTGTCTGTCAAAGGCATATACAAATTCAGAGTAGTTCATATTTGAATGCACACAAAATATACAATAGCACAAAGGCACCATATTAGTGATCATCTGTTGAGTTCACATAGTGGACATGCCAAAATCCCATGGTGATAGTGTGGGTGAGTGGAGTCAACCAGCCCAGGGTCGACCACATAGGTTGGAACAAAATCAAATGAGGGCCTTTGAGATGGTAAACAGGCAATCACTTTAACCATATTTGGGCTCAAAGCACAATGACCATACATGAACAGGAAGCTAAAGAAAATAGTAGGGTGTGAAAATTAAAGCACATGACAGGCAATATTCAATCAAATGGAAGATGTAATCGAGCACTATTAGGCAAGTAGATCAATGGACTGTACAATGACACTATATATGGATTAAGAGCTGGATTGTTTTTAAGTCGGAATCCTACAGTGAACAACTTGATGATGACAATTAAATAGTTATCAGAAAGCATATAACAACAACCTAGTGTTCTACAACTATGCTGATTCAGGTTACCTGCAAAACTCTAAGTTTACTACTATCCAGAACTACATACAAGTTTGTGATATTATGATGGCTGACTAATTCTGTAATTCATCAAAACAAATATATTGATTAAGAAATAGTAGTGCGAGCCATGTGTGCGACCATCATCCCTGATGTCGACGTCAAGATCAGGGAGATGACCGAGTAGGAAGCGGGAGAAATGGGACATGGTGAAAGTAATTCGCATCTAACTGAATCCTCTCTACTTCTGAATCCAATTGTTGGACCATGAATGATTAAGAAATTATCTGGTCAGGCAGACTCTGATTTCAGGCATTGCTTGGCTGAAGCCCTGCAATCATGCTTGTGTGAATGACACGGGCAGGCAGTGGTCTGATTTTTTTTTAGTTCCTACGAGTCCTAGTAAAGAACAGAAGCATGTGTCATTATTTATATAAGAGAAGTTTTAAAATATATGTTGGACAGTTGTGCAGTTCAGTCATTCTATCTTAAAGGAAAATAATATCAGCATGGCTTGCAGTCTCATGAGAAAGGACTGATTTATATTTATAAAAATTCTGAGATATTGACAATACTAATATACTAACAACATCATATTGTGATGGCTACTGACCTATTGTAATAGGCATAATTACTAAACAATTGTTGCACTTATGGTGATTGGGGAGATACACCAGAACGTGTTAGCATTTTAGTAGTCTATTAAATTATTTGACTGAAAACTTCATGACTTAGCTGCCTTCTTTTCCTGACAATTTGGACATGAAATTTAGTGAACATTGACAATGTCTGTTGTTACCTTATTCTCACCGGCGCTCCAAATCATTGCCGTTGGTACTGTTTCAACTGTCTCCAGCCCTACTGTTAACAAATTATAGGCACCTACAAATACAAAGCAGAAATGTAGATGCTAAACCAAGAATATCAGAACACATGGAAGCAAGCAGAACACCAGATTGATGCAATCATGATTCATGAAAGAGCACCATGAGTCCTAACTTAATATAAAACAAGACAAACTATTTAGCACAATGTGATTGCTAAAAAAACCGAAAAAACATGCTTGTACCTCAATCACTCTATAATGACCTGTCCATCGAGACATAAAAGACATACATATTATTATTTTTTAAATAATTAAGGTATATGAAACATGGATGTCATTAATTCAGAACTGAAATGATATATAGCTATATAAAATTATATTGTCTTTGTTCTGCTTTGTTTTTAAAAAAGTATTATATACACTCAGTTTAATTTTCTAAGCACTAATAATGAAATCATTTAGATTTGTTCTGTTCAATTGAATAACCAAACAAAAATAGCGATAATTATTTAGCTGATTTAATCAAACCCTAATTATGATGTATTTTTATATAGCTATATATCATTTCAGTGCTCACACCAAGCAGCTTTGCCTCGATGTAAAGCAGACGGCCCCGAAATAAATAAGAACGGTTTGGTCCCAAATTAGTATGAACGGTTAACTGATTATCAAGCTAAATAATTTAGTTGAGGGATATCAAACATGGATATGTACCTTAATTAATTAAAAACATATTCAATTATTTTAAAACTGCAATCATGCCATGTATATAGTATCAGATTTTTCCACAAAGAAAGGAATGGTAAGGAGGCAGACCTAGACTGTAGGTAGCCCTGGCCAATGGTGTTGTGACCAGCCCTGAACGACTTGTGCTAGCTGCTAATGCACTGTTGCCGGCGGCAGGTTCGTGGACGGCGAGGCTTGCGTTGGAGATGACGTGAGGCCTGAGGGAGCAGTGATGAACTAGAACCACAGAGCCTGCAAATCTGGGACCTTAATATATTAGAAATCACACGGATGGCATTGATCCTCACGGAGACAAGAGGCAGAAAAGAATGATTAATTAAATTAAGCAGTACATGAATTTTCAGTATACAGTTAAAATAGGATTGACGATCACGGTATACCTTAGGCCAATCGTGGGAGGACCAACGACTGGCTATGGAACAGTCATGCAGTCCACTGGACAAGGGATCCGAGGCGGGTCAGGTGATCGTGGTGATGCATGGTACTCGTCTCCTCCTGCCATCGAGAGAAATCACTGTGTATTGGATAGACGGAGGTCGCCGTCGGTGGCTGGCCGTATCGCCGAGGTGGGATGATCAGGGCAGCAGTCACTCGCAGGCCCATGGTGAATGGTTGTTCACTATAGGTGGCCCCTTGTCAAGGCTGGGAGTGGGAGGTGAAGGAATTATCGGTGTCGAGCTCAGGTGGCAAATGAGGAACGACGACAGATGGGCGTGGAGAGGTCCTAAAAGAAAAGAAAAGAAAAGATGGATAGGGTGTCCACGATTTCGGAGCAGTTGATTTTGCATGCGGGCATGTGGCCGATTTGTGAGGGGCGCTGATCTTGCGTGGTGCCGATTTTGCATGGAGGCGCCTGTAGCTGATCGTGAGCAACAGAAAAGGAGAGGAAATCAGAAATATTCGGAGGAGGCGTGGATCCTAATGGGGAGAGACAGACCCAAAATAAATGTCACACCAAAAAATATCCACGCTTTGTTCTTTTTAGTTGTAGGAGATTGTAGGAGATGTATAAATATATAGAATACTTTCATCGGAGCAAACTTTCAAAAAAATCAGAAATTTCATTTCTTCTGATATTCCTATCTACCTGCTTAAGCATTCATATTTGTACTAGGTAGCGTGCCCGTGCATTGCTATAGGACAGTAAAACTTTTGTACTAAAAACACAAGGATCGCACGATAAAATAACAATACTGTGAAAATGTTAAAGTGACATTTAATCCAAAAAGCAAAATTCATGAAATTAACATCGTCACAGAGTGCGCGGCGTCGTAGGCTCACCTACTCGGTAAGGGCCGAGCGACAACCTTGCCCATACCTATAACAATCCAAAACTTAATGCATTAACCATGAATTTATGAGTAATCAAGTATGTTTTAGAGAAAGAAGAATCGACGTGGTAAAGATAGAAAGGATAAATAGATCAACAGAACTATCAGAATTGTCATGAACTCTTTAAGGTTTTTCCTAAGCAGCTAGTTCTCAGTTTACTATACAATGTCAAATGATTTGTGCATCCACCGGATAGCAATCTGGACACTAATAGACTTCGATCACATTAGAGAAGTTACCGATGCTAGACCTTAATCTTTGTCCAAAAAAATACAAAAGATATGCCCTATAGCAATCGTTACCTATGTGGCTGGTGTATAGTAGTCACCGATGGTACTTCTCCTTATCATTGGTCGCTCTTGGAGGCTGCAACTTCACGTCACCATTGAAATTGTAACATTCAACATTCAAGAAGAGAAGCACTACTGCAACATTCAAGCGGGGTATCAGCATGCTGCAAAAAATCATGGAATCACAAGGAATCTGATAGAGCAGGGGAAGCTTGCACGGGTCAGACGAGAGGAGAAGCACTGGGCATGATGGGTTATCATGTGGGCTGAGCATGCTAGAGTTGTAGTTGTTGCTTGCCTGACTGGAGCCACGAAAGGGGGAGCCACCCCTATGATGCCCATGGAGAGGGGAAGGTTGAAGTAGCTAGATCAGGGGCCGCACCGCCGCCAGGGGCTGCCGAGCACGTGGGTTTGGCTAGGCTGTCACCGGGGGCCATGGAGCTCGATGGCCTAGCCGCACCTTATCAAGCTAGGGAGGAGGGAGGAGGAAAGGGCGTACCTTGTCGATCTGCTCGCTCCTCATCCCGCTCGATCTGCTCGCCCCTCATCTCGCTCGAGGCTCCTCCTGCCTACCAACCGGATCTAAGGGGGCACCGCCGCCGCCGGTGCCGCTATGGGGTGGCCATGCCATCACCCCTACACCTTGCTGTGCATGTCCTAGGAGTCGCCGCAGGTGCTGGTGGCATGGTGGGATAGGCCAGACCTAATGGCAGAACGTAGAACCCCAGCATCTGATGTTGAACCTTCCCAGCTAGTGGAAACATAAACGAAGTTCAGGTCAAAGTCACATGCAAGCATCACATTTTGAGAAAGAGTTCCTTTTCTATTCCGATACGGTGCTGCTTTACTTGCATTGATTGTGATTGGAACATGAGTCCCATCTATCGCTCCTAAGCAGTTCAGCAAGGGAGAGAAGAGGTGCTATTTGTAATTAGCATATGTAAGAAAAAGGTAAGAATTTTAAAATAGTACATATATTTGTTATATGTACCTGAAATAAGGTGCAAAATGTGGATTGTCGATATTTTCCAATGGGTCTCAGATGATGGGGGCTTCACAAAATCAAAAGGCAATGAAGAGATTGCATCAAAGGTTGCTGCGATATGTCTATGTATTGTCTCTCCACTGTGCTGAAACCTATCACACAATGCAGTAAAACTTGCATTTTGCGCAAGCATGTACATGAACATTGCTGGTTGTTCTTCTACAGTAACCCCTCTTGTATTCTTTAAAAGTCCTCTTGAACTAAGGTAATCTGCAAGTGCTTTGAAAATCCATGGCTCCATATGCAAATTATGATAAGAACAATGTGGATGGCCCTCAAGAAGTTCACGTGTATATTCTGAACCACTAAACTTTGAAGTGTAACATGGAGTTCTTGTTCTAGTTCTGATAGAAGCTAAATATAGCACCGGAAAAACAAGCATCATCATTTCATCATCTTCTTCTTCCTCAAATACAGTTTCAGCTCTTTTATTATAATCCATATCCACTAACTGGACATATCTATATGAAATACCTAATGAAATAGGCCATGAGAATTGAAAAAAGGGAACATTGCAAAGCAAAGCATGACCAAACAGCCTATATGTAGCACACTGCACACTTCCTCTGAAGTTATACATGTGAATGCAAAAACAACAAGAATGCAGGCTGCAGTGTTATCCTAGGCTAATGCGGCTCTACACAAAATGCACAAGTACTCCCTCTGTTTCTGTTTTCAAATATATGATGTTTATAACAAGCTAATTACTTCATAATATATATCTAAAAAATGAAAATGGAGGGCAAGAGTGGACAGTGAGCTACTTCATAATATATGTCTCTTAGATATGTCGTGTGCACTTGCACTCTAGATCAGTTTCTTTCCCTTCCACCTCTTCTAATCGCATATACGTATATGCAGTCATGCACGCACATTGTAGATAGCTTGCACACACATTGCTTCAATTTATTCTTCTCATGAGAAGCTGCATGCTTCTGTCAGGACCAAAATACTTGGCGTCCATGCGGATACCTGCCGAAGTCGACAATGTTTGATCAGAGTTCACATGTTCTTATTGCAGCAGCTACAAATCTAACGTACGACAGCAATGCCATGGGAGCAGCTTCAGCTTACATATCATCTACCAAACATATCTAAGATACATGTCTAATGCATAATCAGCAAAATCGATTGGTCCCAATTATTCAACCGTGCATTGGGGAAACATACAGAGCTGCCATGGAAACATACATAGCTGAATTATTCAACTTCAATTTGGTTTCAATTTCAACAGTGCCATTTCACTCCTCATTCAGATAGGTTTCACACATAATCAGCAAGTGCAGACAAAGAAGCATGTGCAACACATCCAGATTAGCTCCTCATTCAGATATGTCTCACACATCCAGCATCCAATGCAAGAAGAGATAGGGATTAGGAGAGGAAGGTACCTGCCGCACGGCCATCCTAGCCCCCACGCGATGCAGCTAGGGCCCACCGTGCCCACGCATCTGGCCACTCCGAGGCTGAGCTCGCAAAGCTTCGCTGGAGATGGGAGGCCGCCGTGAGAGGGAGCGTCACCGGCAAGGGAGGAGCGCCGCCGTCGCCGGCGAGGAAGGAGCACCACCGCCGCCGGCGAGGGAGGAGCATCGCCGCGGCCGGGAGGGACGAGCGTCATCAGCCGTCGGGGGGAGGGAGCGCCGTCAGGCATCGGGTCACGAGAGAGACGAGGGGGGATTTTTCTTTTTTTATTAGCCACGGTATCGTAGGGGGCGGGGTGGGCAGACGGACAAACCAAAACAAATATCGCAGGGGTCGATGCATGGTTATTGTTTCCTTCCCTGCATGTGGCCTTAGATGATCGATTTGTTTCCTTCAAAGCAGGCAGGGATCCTTTGAAGAACATCAACGTACCTCCCTTCCAGAGCAGCGTGATTTCGATGCATGATTCCTTTCATGCATGTGGCCTCATGTGATCGATTTGTTTTCTTCAAAGCAGGCGGGGATCCTTTGAAGAACATCAACGTACCCCCCTTCCATAGCAACATGATTTCGATGTATGATTATTGTTTCCTTCCATGCATGTGGCCTCAGGTGATCGATTTGTTTCCTTCAAAGCAGGCGGGTATCGCGGGCGTGGGCAGACGGACGAAATAAAACAAATGTCGCACAAAAAATATCCACGTTTTGTTCTTTTTAGTTGTAGGAGATTTTCCTGTACAGTTCCTTTGCTGGCCAATTCCTTTTCAGGCCTGGCCACATGTTATATATAGTAGAGATTTAAAACACTCTTATTTCTTCGACGTGCACCACTGTCCTGGTTGAGTACTCTTTACTGCCGTTGCCGCTCTTCTCCCTTGCTGTGGCAGATAAAAATGAAAGTTGGGGTACACTGTTGCCGAGACCCAAGACTAACTCAACTGCTTGTTCGTCCAGGACCCATACAGCAGAGGATTTGTACCTTCAAATTGAGTTCATGAGATTTCCTCTTTGGCCAGCCTGTATTATTTTCTCTGCCTTCAAAATACTACTCTATTTAGTGAGACTCTACAGACATTACATCCTTCAGTTTCATGATTAAATGTTCGTCCATTTTAGTTAGCCTACATGCAATTGCGCATATGCAGTGGCCAGGCAGACTCATAAGTTTCGGATTTTAGTAGGCCAATGTAATGTGATGGCTCTAAAATCTGAGTGTTGTATAGAGCTCAAAAGAACCTATTAAACATATAAACGTAGAGATGGTGGCAATTGCTCATTCAACAGCTAATTTTAGGCTGAGACTCCAGAAGCACAGGCATCTGGTTCTATAGCATATTTTTTTCCTGCATTTTTGCAATTGGTACTGATCTTTGGGCTGCTACGTTACTGAACTTTAGGCTGCCGTCAACTAACTTTCAATTGATAAATCCGATTTGTGTTTGGTTCCCTGAGCATTTGCCACAAGCCAGGACAAATGAGAACTAAAATATATTCTCAGATGAAACGGCTGGAGTTAGGATGGGTTGATTAGTAAGTAGTCCTGACAAAAAGATTGTTTCTGATCATATTTTAGCTTTTTTTTTGTTTGTGCATGTATTATATTTTTTTCTATTCCATTAATTTTTCTGTGACCATGATATTGCTGTTAGCATGCTGTGAGCCTAAATATTCTTTCTGAACTGAATATTGTAGCTTCTATATATTTTTTTCTGAAAATTGATTATCACCGTGCAAGCTATGACTTCTCTGAAAATGTCACTGTGCAAGCTATGACTTCACTGTGCGAATTGAATGTCAGTGTGATCTTGTTCGCTTCCCTGCATCTCAGACTTATTATTGTTTGCCATTAGTCTATACTAATACAGCCTTATGTATCCTTCTTTTCCAGTAATGTCAGGTGCTGCGACATACACTCTCTGAATAGTTAGTTTCTTTACTGTCCATACCTCATTTAGCCAAAATGAGATTGTCTATCAATTCAATCAGTTGCCTGCTACATCATTTATAATTTTACTGAAATGATCAGATGGTTAGGCGATAATTGTCCGAACTCCACACTCTCAGAGATAATTCCCCCCGTTCTGATTTAGTATACATGTATTTTACTTTCTACAATATTACAAGGATTTTAATGGCTTATTAACTGCTCTTGTGGACATCATGTAGTGGTGTGTTTATGCCTCGTTCCAAGCTGGGAAAGCGACGGCGGGACTCAATGAAGAAGCTGGGCCTTGGCCTCAACTATGTGTAGAAGGTTCTTTCAGCCCACCTAGCATCGATTTCATCTTCTTCTTTGTCATCATCCAAGAAATTTCTCTGTACTCATGTAAGCTTGTGTTGGAACTTACCGGAGCCAGTGATCTTGTCCTATAAGTAGTGAGTGCTTTGAACGCATGCTCTACCTAGGTAAGGGGATTCAAGGGTACATCCTATGCTAGAAAGATGGAGGTCGAGCCCAAGGTGAAGCAGGCATGCATACAGTTCACTATCTTCTTTATTCGCTCAATCTGCTAATGCCAATAAGGTTTGTCATAGGTGGATTCCTGACTTGTACAGTTTTATAAAACTATTTTCTTATTCATGAGGTTGTAATTTTCATTTAGGTTATGGTACAAAAAATTAGTGGATGAATGCTAAACTTTTAGGTGAATTGGATTGTGAAAGCATCTAGGCTCCTAGTTGGGTTTCGGTGATTAATGACGACACGAGATTACTGTGACTAACGTGTGTTTTGCAGAGGTAACTTGAGTTAGGTCATGGTAATGATGATTGTTTGGGCAATTATGGTTTTCATGACCCTATCGATGGAAACCATTTCGGTTTTCAAAGGATAGACGACAATGTTAAGGACGGACTAGTTCTAAGTATCGTTTGGCGTTGGAGAGACACTTAGAGTATTTTATGACTTTATTTTTCATTTGGCCATACTATTAAGGGGGTATGAACTAGTAGCTTGACCTAGGTGAGTCTAATGGGTTAGGTGTGGTGCACACTTATCAAACTTAGCACTAGGCAGCTCAGGAATAGCCCTAAGATCAATTGGAGTCAAATTCTTTCAAAAAGGATTTTGAATTGGAAGTGAATGGAGGGTCAAATGATTGATCGGACGCTGATTTAGTGTTGACCAGACTCACAAGTGCTGCGTCCGGTCAGTGTTCAGCGCGAACACTGTTTTTTTTCAAAACTAACACTTTTGGCCGTGCCTATTGCCATGGCACGGCGAAATGCCTATGCCGCGCCATGCATGGTGGCACAGTAGGAGGCTGATGTGGCGACTACCGGGGCTGCTGACCGGTGACGTGGCAGGGTCTGTCGCGCCACCGATCTTAGCCCGGCACTGACGTGCCACGGTGCATGGCGCGATAGGACCAGATAAATATAGCGAGCGAGCCCACCCGCACACCGCGCAGCGCCCGCCCACTGCCGTGCAGCGCCCCGCCGCCAACGCCCGCACGCGCCCGGACGGCAGCCCGCCCGCACCGGCCACGCCCGCCCACTCCTGCCGCGCAGCGCCCGCACCGGCCGCGCCACGAACGTTGGCACGTCACGGCCGCCCGCTCATATCAAGGTACCTCCCTCTCAATTTTATGTTATTAGGATTGTTATTGATTTAGGATAGTTAGTGATTTAGGATAGTTACATTAGTGATTTAGGATAGTTAATGATTTAGGATAGTTAGGGTTTTATGATTGTTATTGCTTTAGGATAGTTAGTGATTTAGGATAGTTAGTGATTTAATATAGTTAGTGATTTAGGATAGTTAGGGTTAGTGATTTAGGATAGTTTGGTTAGTGAATTTGTTTGTGATTTAGGTAGGTAGTTTTTAGGATTGAGGTTGTGTGTTGTAGTATAGTTAAGGTTTGGTTAGGTAGTTAGGGTTTATGTTACTGTTAGTTAGGATTTTGGGTTTAGGGATTGATTAGGTATTTATTATTTAGTTTATAGTTAGTTATTTAGTTAGGGATTTTGGGTATAGATACTAGTTTTCAAGTGTCGGTACTTAGAGTGCGTGATATGTCTATTAATGTTACTTTGAATATATACATGTGCTTTCATATTGTGTTCGTATTGCATAACAAGTAGTTCAAATTTTGCAATGCTACATAATGTTAATTTGAATATTGTTAATTTGAATACTCTAACCCTTTGTTTATCAATTTGTAATAGGATGGCCCCTCCCATGCAGCACCCGTTGTATCCCATTCTTGAGGTGGAGTACGACGACCAGCATCGAGCACACATCTTGAGTGACATCGACGCAGAGGTGGCCTTGCCTCATTTCAGGCCCCGCACGCACATCAAGGCACACCAGTGGGATGAGCGTTACACGCCATATATACAGCGTGTCGGCTTCCTCGAGCTTGTCCATGTTGTCAACTACGGTCTTCCGCCCCTTGACCCAGCACTAATTACTGCAGCTATAGACAGGTGCGAGTGCCTTCTTTGTACGTAAACATTCTTATAACAAATTTGAGTCAACTAACAGTCATTCTATTCTTATAATAGGTGAAGGCCTAAGACACACACGTTCCACCTACCTTGCGGCAAGATGACCTTAACCATGCAAGACGTGAAGGCTATCTTTGGCCTTTAGTTGGGAGGACTTCCAGTGACGGGTATAGTTGACAACGATTACTGGAGGGAGCTAGTGGCTCAGTTCATTGGCTTTCTTCTACCGGACGATGAGGTTTCAAAGAAAAATAAGTGAGCAATTGAAGCCTATTTAATACTTGTATTGCTTTCCTGCAGCCATCAGGTGTCATTTTCTTTGGTGAATTTTAGGGAAAGTTTTGGTATTTTGTCGTCCTAGATCATAGAGTGCTTTGATTACTTGGACCCATAGGCTGAGGAGGCTCACATCGACAGATTCGCTAGAGTGTGGCTCTGGCACTTCCTTGATGCTTTCCTCTTCCCAGACGCTTCTGGCAACACCATTAGCTAGATTTTCCTTGACATACTATGCCAGCCGTGGAAGAACATAGCGGCGTACAGCTGGGGCAGCGCAGTCCTGGCATGGACGTATCGACAGCTATGTATTGCCTGTCGTCACACCTCAGGGTATGCGAACCTTGGGGGTTCCTCCTATCTACTCCATGTTTGGTGTTGGGAATGATGGCCCGTTGGGTGGCCCCTTAATACTGGTCTATCGGTAAGTACTTTGGTTCACTATATTCTTTGAGGCAGTTATATATGATCAAATTATAAATGGCTAATTCATTATCGTGTTCAATGCAGCAATAGAATGGGCAAGATACACTCCCTACAGCTCTGTATATCTAGACAGAAGCAGAGCTAGTTAGAGGGAATGCGAGGCGTAAGTACACGGACGGTCTCAACATCCTGACACAGCACCAGGTTACACTCTCTTTACTATCATACATGTGTCTTGTTCGATGTACATTATATCACAACCTAACTCAATTACAAAATGTTCAGGTGAATTGGTGTCCTTGGGATGCTTCGGAGCTCCAGTACTATCTCAGTCCTATCACTAGAGATGAGTCAGACGAGTATCGTTGCAATGTCCCTCTTATTTTCTTTCACGTGGTCGAGATTCACTTGCCCATTAGGGTCTGCAGATAGTTTGGAAGAATGATAGGCTACCCACCACCGCTTTACTCCACAAACCAAGAATTGCACGGGTGCATTATCGATTAATAACAAAGCTACAATTCAGAGATGTGTGTGGTACAACTAACATCGTTTTGTTGCAGGTATGACCGCAGGAAGAGGTACATGACCAAGGATTGATAGGTGACACACAACGCGCACATCCACTTGTGGCAAAATAGGGAACAACAGTCGGTCCATGCGGGTCCTCAACATGACCAGCACACCTTCGACGAGTACCTGCGGTGGCTTCACAGGTCTACAAGGACACATATCAAGCCCTCGTACACTGAGGAGGTGATTGACGAGGACTTGGAGGAAGATGTGATCGAAGATGTGTATGACGTTGCCACTAGGGAGGACACACAGCTACAGAGAGCCCCTCTTCAAAGATACGTGGTAAGATACTTGAATGGTACAATTTGTTATCCATTTGGTATTAAGTATGTGTACTAAAACTATCCTACCACATTTCTGTACTCAGGCGACACAATTTCAAGGATGTCCAACGAAGCAGCATTCCAGCTTCACGAGTCTAGAGGGCAGGGGCCAGGCATTCTCGAGGCTTTTGTGGAGGTAAACATAAACTTGTTCATTCAAAAAATATTTCTTTAGTGTATATACGTTTGGAAAATACACTAACTTTAACGTCTATTTATGCAGAAGGTGAAGAAGAGCTACAGGAAGCTAGCTCAGAAGCTAAGCTGCATGGACACTCCTTGGGTGGAACCGCCACTCCCGGCGCGGTCGGGTGGCACGTCTTCAACCTCTTTGAGGACACTAGTCGGCTCTTCTCAGCCGGTGACAGGTGCGACTTTCACAGTGCGTACACCACCACATCATAGCGCTAGGAAGGACCCTGCAACCGAGGACGACGATGATGACGACGACCCCCCGGGCTTCCGTAGACAGCACGACTAATGGGACGATTGGCCGCAGGACGAGATCGACATGTCTCAGCTAGGTGGTGCCCCGCTTGGTACCCGAGGAGCCTCACAGGTACTAACAAAGGTAGTTTCTTTAAATACGTACGCTCCATGAACTAACGATCGTAAAGATTATAAGTAATTGTGCATATCATATACTTGTAGGGTACGAGCCGTATGCACCGGCGACGCGACCACACTGACATTGGCTACACTCCCAATGTGTTGCCAACAAATCCAAAGAGACAAAGGCGTCCGAGGGATCCTTACACTCTTGGGTCTCAGTTTGTTAGGTCGAACGAATATTGGCGTATGAAACTTGCAGGCTTAGTTGGTTATGTTATGTCAAACTTATGTCAAACCAATGAAAATATTATGTGGTATCAACTTGCGCATGGACTTCATTTATTTGCTTCATATTCGTTTCAATGCATCACGGCAGCACTGCCGGCGAGATTAAGTAGCAACTAGTTCAGGAACCGACAGTCGCGACGTATCTCGACGCCGGTGGCCGGCGTCTTGACCCCGATCCTCCCGAGCTTGGTCATCGCCACCACAAAATCACCGAAGAAGGCACCCTGGTTAGACGCGCAGTAGTCGACCGTGCTGCGCGAGGGGTCGAGGAAGCCGGGGTCCATGGTCGTGTCGTTGCCGATCCTACAATATGGGGCCAAAAAGCCAAAAAAATAAGTGATTCATTTTTAGCCCTTATAAAAAGAAAATGGATTCTTGAACCTCTTTCACGCTCATGTCATGTCGAGGTACTACAGAAAAAAGAACCGCAAAATCCGATCCAATTTTTTGTAATCGATTAGTTAACATGGTGGTTAACCGTATTATAAAAGACGGAAAAAAATCATTGGCTTATCAAATTCTCTATCGAGCTGTGAAAAAGATTCAACAAAAGACAGAAACAAATTCACTATTGATTTTACGTCAAACAATACGTAGAGTAACTTCCAATATAGGAGTAAAAACAAGACATAATAAAAAAGGATCGACGCGGAAAGTTCCGATTGAAATAGGATCTAAACCGTCCAGGTACTGTCGTGCCATGCGCCGTGGTGCATCACTGTCGCGCCAAAATTGGTGGCGCGGCAGACCCTGCCACGTCACTGGTCAGCAGCCTCGATCGTCGCCACGTCAGCCTCCTGCCGCGCCACCATGCATGGCATGGCACAGTTGTTTCGCCACGCCATGGCAATAGGCGCGGCCAAATGTGTTAGTTTTGAAGAAGAAAAAAACAGTGTTAGATTTAAAATTAGTTTACAAAAAGTGTTAAAAATAAAAAAAAATCGACTCATATAAGTTTCGGATTTTAGTAGGCCAATGTAATGTGATGGCTCTAAAATCTGAGTGTTGTATAGAGCTCAAAAGAACCTATTAAACATATAAACGTAGATATGGTGGCAATTGCTCATTCAACAGCTAATTTTAGGCTGAGACTCAGGAAGCATAGGCATCTGGTTCTATAGCATTTTTTCCTGCATTTTTGCAATTGGTACTGATCTTTGGGCTGCTAAGTTACTGAACTTTAGGCTGCCGTCAACTAACTTTCAATTGATAAATCCGATTTGTGTTTGGTTCCCTGAGCATTTGCCACAAGCGAGGACAAATGAAAACTAAAATATATTCTCAGATGAAACGGCTGGAGTTAGGATGGGTTGATTAGTAAGTAGTCCTGTGATAGGACTTGATGCCCTACCGGTGTTGCTGCGCAGGTTATAGGGGTGGAAGAGAGGAGGACGTGGTTTGTACTCTCGACATCGGCGAGGGGCCATGGCGGCGAGAGCGGCGGCTGCTGCTGCAGCCCTAGAGTTCACGTAGCGCTATAGTAACGTGGGTACTATTCATGCGAGGGAGAGGGCAAGGACTGCTGGCTCCCAAGGGAAGCCAGCAACTTAATTGTTGCTTTCTGCTTAATTCCAATCATCCCTGATTACAAGTATTTATCCTTCCCTATAGATGCTATAATTAAGGAACTATATCTATCTCTAAGAAAATACCAAATAAACGATAAATTAGGCCTCTAAGCCCTTTAATAGTCCAGGCCCCTAGCCACTATTGGGCCTGCGCCTGGCATAGGGGATGCCGGTCATAACATCTCTCCCCACCTGCGCAAACAACTCGTCCTCGAGTTGGAAGTCGGGGAAGTGCTCGTGGAACTCGTCGAGAGGCTCCCAGGTAGCATCCTTGTCTGGAAGGCTACGCCACTTGATCAGTATGCGCCAGACACCGCGGCGTTGCTACGCCTGCAGCGCCTGCTCTTATCCTGGCAGAACGCGACCATCGAGGACCTGTGGAAGGGTGGCTGAAACAGCCAGCGGATCTCCGTGGTGCCGCTTCAGCAGCCCCACGTGGAAGACGTCGTGGACACGGGCGCCCTCCAGTAGCTACACAAACCTCCACAAGTAGGGGCAAAGGACGTCGTTCATTAATGCCTGGAATGTCGCCGGGGCGTTGGAGAGGCCGAAAGGCATCACCAGGAACTCATAGTGGCCGTGGTGTGTGTGGAAGGCGGTCTTTGGTGATGTCATTGGGGTGCATCCGCACCTGGTGGTAGCCCGAATGTAGGTCGAGCTTAGTGAAGAAGCGAGCCCCATGGAGCTCGTTGAGAAGCTCATCCACGACCGGTATAGGGAACTTGTCCTTAGACGTCTTGGCGTGGAGGGCGCAGTAGTCGATGCAGAAGCGCCAAGACTTGTCCGCTTTATGGACAAGGAGCATGGGCGCCAAGAACAGCAAAGTGCTAGGCTAGATGATGCCCTGGGTGAGCATGTCCTCGCACTGCCATTCCAGCTCGTCCTTTTACAGCTAGGGATAGCGGTACGGGCGCACGGTGATGGAAGCGGTGTCTGGCAGGAGGTGGATGCGGTGGTCGTACTGATGGCCCGGTGGAAGGTGGAAGGCCCTATGGCTCCTCAAAGATGGCACCGTGCTGCTGCAGTAGGCGGTCCAGCAAGGGCTGCTGAGAGTCGATAGAGGTCACAGCCACATGCTGCTGGGGCACGGCCGAGTCAGAGCCACCCACGCCCTTCCAGAAGGCCAATGTCATGGCCTCGAAGTCCTAGAGAATGGGGCCCAAGGTCCACAGGAAGTCGACGCTAAGGATGAAGTCAAAGTAGCCCAAGTCGAGGCCGACACATGTGATGGAGAAGTCCTCGGCCCCGATGCTGATGGAGATGTGACGGGCGATGCCCTCACAACATAGGCGATCACCGTTGGTGACGGTGACGTGGAGCTATGCCCCCTAGTGGGCGGAAGCCCTAGGCGATGCATGGTTGCGCCCTGGAGGAAGTTGTGGGTGGAGCCGATATCGAGAAGGGCCAAGAGGCGCTCCCCCTTGACCATCACCGCCAATAGCATCGTGTTCTCCGTCCGGATACCTACAAGTGCATGGAGGGACACGATGAGAGCTTTAGCGGCCGCCTGCCCCTAGGCGGCCGGCTCCTCTAGTGGTATGGCCGCGTCCCCATCCTCGGTGGGCGCGGCGTCCTCCTCAATGTAGTCCCCGAACTCTAGGTAGAAGAGCCGCTGACACACATGTCTAGGGACGTAGGGCTCATCGCAGTTGTAGCATAGGCCTTGGCAACGACATTCCAGCTGCTCCGTCGGTGTAAGGCGGCAAAATGGGCACGCCGCGGGGGCCGCATTGGCCGCAGCGGGGGCCTGCCCCGCCTGGGCCACCCTGGGTGCACGCGCCGGGGGAGGCTGACCCTGACACGGAGCTGGAGGAGCGGCTTGAGGAGGCGGCGCCAGCTGCATGGCAGCCGCATGATGCTCGAACGCTCGGGCGTAGTACATGGCCGTCTGGAGGTCCGGGGGTCGTGCATCTCCACGTCCACCTGGATATGATCCGGAAGGCCACCAACAAAGAGCTCGACCCGCTGACGCGTGGAGACATCTCGGGCGTGACATGCCACCGACTAGAAGAGATCGGCGAACTCCTACACAATGGAAACAAATGGCGGTCGGCCCAGCTCAGCTAGCCGACTCCCGCAGATCGGAGGGCCAAAGCATAGATGACACAGCTCCTTGAAGCGCTCCCATGGTGGCATGCCCTCGTCCTGCTCGAGGGCATAGTACCAAGTCTAGGCCGCCCCCCGGAGATGATAGGAGGCGAGCCAGGTACGGTCAGAGGCGAGCGTGCGCTGACCCCAAAAGAATTGCTCACACTGGTTGAGCCAATTCAGGGGATCAACGGAGCCGTCGTATGTGGCGAACTCCAACTTGTAATACTTGGGCGGCGGCGGGTCCTGTGCGGCGACGGAGGGCACCACGCCCGTGCTGTCCAGCGAGGGCGATGCAGCGGAGAGCGTCGGCATTAGGCTGCCGTCGTGGAACAGGGGGCCGTCAGCCCCGTCGTAGAGGACGCCCGGAGCTAGGGCACCGCCAGGCGCCATGACAGCCCCGGTGGTCAGGAGCAGCGGTAGGTACGGCTGGGTACTGGGCGCCATGAAGATGGGTTTCGACGAACCGGCGATCCAAGCCGGAAGCAGTGATGGGGATGATGGGAACCTGATCTGCTAGATGGGGACGCCCTTGGATGGCGGCGGCGCGGCTGGGAACGAGGTCGTCGTAGTCCCGTCGGAGGGCATCCCATACTGGTACAAGATGACTGGTGTCGTGGTCGCGGCCGAGGGCGGCGACGGAGGGGTTAACTGCTGTTGGTGTGGCGGCGGCAGAGGTGGCAGCTGGGGCTACGGCTGGGGCACATAGGGCTCAACGAGGAAGGCCCTGATGCCCGCCATGGCCTGCCCTAATTCTAGGATTGCGGCCGTCATCTGCTCTGGGGTGAGGACGAGGGCGGTGGGAGACGACAGTGCCGGGGCAGAGGGCGCGATCGCCCCTGAGGACGCCAGCGTGCCTAATGCCGGCACGCCTGATGTGTGGGGCAGCAGCGTCGACGAAGACGCTGGTGGCGGCGGTTGGGTGTGCGGCGGTGGCAGGTGGGAAGAACTCGGTAGAGGGCTGGACATGATCGAACCAGAGATCTCTGATACCAGATTGATAGGACTTGATGCCCTACCGGTGTTGCTGCGCAGGTTATAGGGGTGGAAGAGGGGAGGACGTGGTCTGTACTCTCGACGTCGGCGAGAGGCCATGGCGGCGAGAGCGGCGGCTGCTGCTACAGCCCTAGAGTTCACGTAGCGCTACAGTAATGCGGGTACTGTTCACATGAGGGAGAGGGCAGGGACGGCTGGCTCCCAAGGGAAGCCAGCAACTTAATTTTTGCTTTCTGCTTAATTCCAATAATCTCCGATTACAAGTATTTATCCTTCCCTATAGATGCTATAATTAAGAAACTATATCTGTCTCTAAGAAAATACCAAATAAGCAATAAATTGGGCCTCTAAGCCCCTTAATAGACCGCCCCCTAGCCACTATTGGGCCTATGCCTGCCATAGGAGATGCCGGTCATAACATCCTGACAAAAAGATTATTTCTGATCATATTTTAGCTTTTTTTTTGTTTGTTCCTGTATTATATTTTTTTCTATTCCATTAATTTTTCTGTGACCATGATATTGCTGTTAGCATGCTGTGAGCCTGGATATTCTTTCTGAACTGAATATTGTAGCTTCTATATATTTTTTCTGAAAATTGATTATCACTGTGCAAGCTATGACTTCACTGTGCGAATTGAATGTCAGTGTGATCTTGTTCGCTTCCCTGCATCTCAGACTTATTATTGTTTGCCATTAGTCTATACTAATTTAGCCTTATGTATCCTTCTTTTCCGATAATGTCAGGTGCTGCAACATACACTCTCTGAATAGTTAGTTTCTTTACTGTCCATACCTCATTTAGCCAAAATGAGATTGTCTATCAATTCAATTAGTTGCCTGCTACATCATTTATAATTTTACTGAAATGATCAGATGTCTAGGCGATAATTGTCCGAACTCCACACTCTCAGAGATAATTCCCCCGGTTCTGATTTAGTATACATGTATTTTACTTTCTACAATATTACAAAGATTTTAATGGCTTATTAACTGCTCTTGTGGACATCATGTAGTGGTGTGTTTATGCATCGTTCCAAGCTGGGAAAGCGACGGTGGGACTCAATGAAGAAGCTAGCCCTTGGTCATGGTAATGATGATTGTTTGGGCAATTATGGTTTTCATGCCCGTATCGATGGAAATCGTTTCGGTTTTCAAAGGATAGACGATAATGTTAAGGACGGACTAGTTCTAAGTGTCGTTTGGCGTTGGAGAGACACTTAGAGTATTTTATGACTTTATTTTTCATTTAGCCATACTATTAAGGGGGCATGAACTAGTAGCTTAACCTAGGTGAGTCTAATGGGTTAGGTGTGGTGCACACTTATCAAACTTAGCACTAGGCAGCTCAGGAATAGCCCTAAGATCGATTGCAGTCAAATTCTTTCACAAAGGATTTTGAATTGGAAGTGAATGGAGGGTCAAATGATTGACCAGACTCACAGGTGATGCGTCCGGTCAGTGTTCAGCGCACACAGCAGAAGCCGAGGAGAGACCGGACGCTGCGCATTGATTGGGACCGGACGCGCTGGTGTCGACCAACTGTAGCAGCTAGGTCTCAGTATTGATGAAGGATCGGACATAGAACAGTGAATGACCAGACGCTGTGTTTGCAGCGTCCGGTCAACATTAGTAAGGTTCTAGAGAGAAAATTTGAGGACCGGACGCGTTAGGTCCTGGAGGATCGGACGCTCCTTTACGTCCGGTCACTCCAACGGCCCTCTCTGACAGGGTGACGCCACGTAGCCATTGGCTACTGACCGGCGTGTCCGGTCACATGGACCTGCACGTCCGGTCACTTCAAAAAAATGCTGAGTTGGACACCAACCGTTATGTTTTGAATAGGGGGTATAAATACATATCCTACTCGTCCAATTGAGTTCTCTTGTCCATTTGTTTAGCTGAGAAATATCTTTAGAGTGAAAGAGAGAGCAAGAGCCTGGTAGGGTGATTGAGATTTGATAATCCAAGATTAAGGACCTCATTAGTGCATAGGGAGTAGCAAGTGTGCATCCACCTTTCTGATTAGGTTTGTCTTGGTCAAGTGAGAGTTTGTGCTTGTTACTCTTGGTGATCGCCATCACCTAGACGGCTTGGTGGTGATTGAAAACTTGGTGATCATCCGGTAGAGCTTGTGGATGACCCAAGTCATGGTGTGAGCGGTTGTGGGTGATTCACCGCGATGGAGTGTCAAAGAATTAACCCGTAGAGAGCACTTGATCCTTGCGCGGATCAAGGGGGAGTTACACCCTTGCGCGGATGCTCCAACGAGGACTAGTGGGGAGTGGCGACTCTCTGATACCTCGAAAAAACATCGCCGTGTTACTCTCTTCTCTTTACTTTGAGCATTTACATTTGAGCAGTTTAATTCATGTCTTTACATTTTTAGAATTGCCATGTTAGAGTGGCATTGGAACCTGGGGTGCAAAATTTTTGTGCGGTAGAAAAATAGAAAAACTTCTAGGCACAAAGGGGGTGAAATGGGCTAAGTGTAGGACTAAATTATTGAAAGAAATTTAGAATTAGTCCAATTCACCCTCCCTTTAGAACATCTCGATCCTTTCATGTTGTATCACTCCGTTTCAAATTGTAAATAGTTTTGGATTTTCTATCTAGAGATAATGTATATTTAGATACATAGTAAAAATTATGTACATAGAACAACTTGTAATTTGGAATGGAGGGAGTATATTGCAATGCAATTCTATACTACCTTTGTTGAAGTTGAAGGTTGATCTGAAAGGTTTGCAGTTCACAAAGATGATAATATCCACAGCAATCTAAACGGCTAGGGTGGGCATGGTAGACTATTAATCATTGCCTTAGCTGAAGTGAACTAAGCTGTGCTTGCAAGAACGTTTGACCATACAAAATATTTCGGTTACCCATACCTATACTTGATTCTATTGATTTTGAAACCATAGGAACGCATGGACACTCACCTAGCCAACAAGAAAATTTTCTTTTGGACGACGGACGCCTGACAGTTCCGTGGCGTTCACGGAAACTTTTAGTACGCACGTACTTGTCAATGCGGGCTGGGCCGACGTGGCTTTATTTCGTGGCGCTTACGAAAATTACGCAGCTCAATGTATAATGGGCCTTCAGCCGTAAGCTAGTGTTGAAGCATTCGATCCGTTCGAGCCCTTGCCCTAGACCCACCCCTGATTTCATTTCCCCAATCATGGCGGCGGCTCCGTCGGCGACGGCGGTGTCCACGGCGGCGCTTGTAGTCCCCTTCCAAGCTCCAACCAGTGCGTTTCTCCGGCGCACCCAGCTCACCCGTCACCGCCTCCACTCGCTAAAATGCCGCCGCGCTGGGCCCATCGTCCCTGCGGCCGCCGCTGCCGCGGCGGGCAGCAGCTCCCCGTCGTCTGCCGTTTTCCACGGCGAGTGCTTTGTGGTGGGCGATAACATCGACACCGACCAGATCATCCCCGCCGAGCACCTCACCCTGGTGCCCTCCAAGCCCGACGAGTACCGCAAGCTCGGCTCCTTCGCCTTCGCGGGCCTCCCTTCCGCGGCCTACCCGACGCCGTTCCTCGCCCCGGGTGAGGAATCCTCGCGCTACGCCGTCATCGTCGGTGGGGCCAACTTCGGGTGCGGCTCCTCACGCGAGCACGCGCCCGTCGCGCTCGGGGCCGCCGGCGCACGCGCCGTCGTCGCGGAGGGCTACGCGCGCATCTTCTTCCGCAACTCCGTGGCCACTGGAGAGGTGTACCCTCTGGAGCTCACGGAGGCTGGGGCCTGTAAGGAGTGCAAGACAGGGGATGTGGTCACCGTGGACCTTGGTAACTCCGTTTTTATTAACCACACCTCTGGCAAGGAGTACAAGCTGAAACCAATTGGTGATGCTGGTCCGGTAATTGAGGCGGGAGGGATCTTTGCCTATGCCCGGAAGACAGGAATGATTGCGTCGAAAGCTGCTGCATGAGGGAAAGGTAAGATAATTGGATTTCATGTTTTCGTTGCTCTGCATATCAAGCTATGAAATTGAGCCTTGCCGATACATGTTGGTGTGTGCTTAGATTAGTCTTCATGTAATTGTTGTCCAGAGATAAAATGAGCTCATATTAGTCACCTGTGTTTGATAGTTTCATGTATGTGACTACTATATGGCAGTCATACACTAGGGACCAATACTTGCTGATAAGGAACCTATTTTTGGTGCAGTAAGGGTATGTTTGGAAACTTTGGATTATTCTACACCTGTAATTGAATTACACCTGAAACCTTCTGTTCACAGGAAAACGGAAGTAATTTTACTTCCCCTGTAAGCTGTTATTATTTGGGTAAGGGGGGGAAACAGGTGCGCAAATTAACTGAGAACTAAGCTATTGACAGAGAATTCCTCAACTACTGCATCACATCAAGCATCAAATTAGAGCTACAAACTAATCAGATTTCGTACCACAGCTGAAAGCAGAACATGAAGTTTTAGAACATAGCAGCAAAATTGAGACAGAATCCATCAGACTGGACCACAAGAGGAAAAGGAGTTCAGATCAGAGCTCAACTAGGAGTCTAGGAGTGGCAGTGGAGAGCTGGAGGCACACCTCCCCATTGACGTTGATGAGAATAGAGAACTCCATAGAGCCAATACCTCTGATGCAACTGGATAATAATGTAGGAAACCATAATAATGTGTATTTTTTTTTTAAACTTATAATAATGTGTATTTTGGCCTTCTAGTTTAATATTTGTTCTTGGAATAGCTTATTGGTGTCCACAATAACTGAATGTTTCAAGCAGTTAATTTGGGACAAGAATTGTGATTGTTCTCCTACTCCTAACCACATGGTTGTCGGATGAGCCAATTTCCTCATTCATTAACTTAAATTTCTTATTAGAATTACAATATTTTTGGAATTTGAAGACGAGGTTCAGTATTTTGGGATTTAAAGATGAGGTGTTAATTTACATTGCTAGAAAGAGTATTTTCCTTCTTTATCAGAACAATCATAGCAATCAGTTATTGGAAACATTTTTTTATCCTTAGGGTAATGCAATAATCAAAATTCTAGGTATTTGTCGACGAAATATGGTCGGTAGTCCACCGAGGGGGGTGCCCGTGGTGGTAGATTATCGGTAGGATACGTGTAATCAGGAACCAGATGGTGACACAAGGCGCAGAGACAGCGATTTAGACAGGTTCGGGCCGTCTGGTCGACGTAATACCCTACGTCCTGTGTCTTTGGTGTATTGTATTGAGATGTATACTGTATGATCTGTCCCTGAGGGGGACCCCTGCCTCTCCTTATATACTCTGAAGAGACAAGGTTACAAGTAAAGTATCCAATTTGGTACTATTACAATATCTAGTACAACTTGTAATCTTGCTATGCACGCCTTGATCTTACGGGCCGGGCCACCTCGGATGGTGCGGCCCATGTACCATCTTGTGGTACCCGGGGGTATATCCCCCACAGCTAGTCCCCGAGCGCCATGTATTCTGATGCGACACGCCATTTTAACCTTCTCCGAACAGTGAGGCTTGAGTTCTTGACATCTCCGACCACCGTTGTCGCCGGAGAAGTAGGTTATCCGAAGAATGTATGGTGTTCTTAAGAAGAAAGAAAAAGATTTCCGTCCCGGGAAGTGTGCCCACTTGTATTTCTGAAAAGAAATGTAAGTACGTCTTGAAGCGTAGCGTCCTTGATCATCAGAGGCGTAGAGGTCGAAAAACAAACACATTCACCGCAAGGTGAAGTGTGCCCACTTAGTCCCCGAGCCTGGTAGTAGGTGACGTAGGCACGTGATGCCAGGGTCTAAAAAGAATTCCCAGTTAAGTTGAGAATCCAATCGTCGTACTGGCGATACGAGATGCACCGGCAGGTGTATCGTACCGATGTAGTCCCTGAGCTTGCTGGAAGGCGAGGTATGAGCCTTGTAGCAAGGTCTAAACGAGAAAGAATATCCCAACTGTATGCGAGTCGCCAGTTGCATGTAGTTGAGACGCAAAGTCCCTGAGTCGTGGTCGGAGAGTGGTCGAGGCAGTCCCCGAGCATAGGTCGAGGAGCGAGCGATGAAGTCCCCGAGCCGTGGTCGGAGAGTGATCGAGACAGCCCCCGAGCACAGGTCGAGGAGCGAGCGACGAAGTCCCCGAGCCATGGTCGGAGAGTGATCGAGGCAGTCCCCGAGCACAGGTCGAGGAGCGAGCGACGAAGTCCCCGAGCCGTGGTCGGAGAGTGATCGAGGCAGTCCCCGAGCACAGGTCGAGGAGCGAGCGACGAAGTCCCCGAGCCGTGGTCGGAGAGTGATCGAGGCAGTCCCCGAGCACAGGTCGAGGAGCGAGCGACAAAGTCCCCGAGCCGTGGTCGGAGAGTGATCGAGGCAGTCCCCGAGCACAGGTCGAGGAGCGAGCGACGAAGTCCCCGAGCATAGCTCAAAATTCCTGCAATATAAATATATAGAATGGTAGTATATAATGTACAAAATAATAAATTATGGAGAAAAAAAAATCAGCGGTGAAGAAATAACGCTCAGCAGTCATTTGCAAATGAGCATGATGTGATAAAGCAGTTGGTGCTTTGTAAACATCAGTGTTAATGTGAAGTTTGTGTTTATACTTAATATAACCTGCCCAACCAGTTAGTATGTAGCTGAGTCTCCAGCCCTAGCTAGCCCGTTAACCATAACGCGGGGCGCGGAGCCCGTGCACGTGTAGAAAGAACAAAGCGTCGCTAAGGAGCCGCTGTCGACCACCCATAACGCAGAGGGCAGACGCTCGTGCACGTGTAGGGAGGAGCCGAAGACAGGGCCATCTCTGGAGGCATCGAGCATCAACATGACTGGTCGAGGATTTGCATTAAGTATAGCTGTATGTTATATTTAAGATGGTATACATGGACAAACGTTATTTGAAGAATAATCATGACGAGGACGTTGTGGAGGAACGTCGTAATGAAAATTATATTAAATATAAATATTAGAAGTTTACTTATCTTTGATAGAAATCTGATCGGTGGCGATGAAGTTGTCCGGTCCTCGAGCTTTCTGACTTGTCGTCAAGACGATGGTCGCGGTTGTCGTAGCGCCGTTCTTCGCGGCGATCATCATTGCGACGTGGTCTGGTGGTTGGAGCTCGGCAAAGCCGCTCGGGACGTGGTCGACGTGGTCCGTGGTCGGAGCTCGGCGGAGCCGCTCGAGACATGGTCGACGTGGTCCATGGTCGACGTGGTCGGAGCTCGGCGGAGCCACTTGGGACGTGGTCGATGTGATCGTAGTTGGCGTGAGCTTGACGGAGCTGCTTAGGACGTGGTCGGCGTGGTCTCGGACGGCTTGTTCAGCGACTCGGCGGGGCTTGCCGACATCGTATCGGATGGACGCACGCGTACTTCACGTACACATATGAGTACATGCACAAATCGCCTAGCTTTCGTGTCTTGTAGATCGCGGCCGGCATGCGTTAGGCTGCCGATTGTCCATGTTTCCGCAGAGGTGATGTCGACCAAGTGATCAAAATATGCCGTCGTGGAAGAAATAGCGACGTCCTATCCATGGATTGCTGGAGCAGGAGTCCCGTTCTTGTGCCGTATCTGAATAGGCCGCCCGACCGTGTGCATCGTCTTGCATGCATGTACGGACTCGTCCTTTTGTTGCTTGCTGGTCGCTTGTTGCCACGCGCCGACCAGACAACATGTGAGCTAGATCCTTGTCGCCACTTGGTGTTCCCACGGGTCGCAGCTGAATCCTATCATCAATAGTCACGAAGACAAGTACATGTATCTGGAGATACATAATAAAATTACTTGGTCAAACAAAAAACTTGACTTAGCTTTTTGATGTGGAACCGGACTGGTTGATTTCGTGGAGTCGGATCCCAAATCCATGCATGCTTGCTCGATGACGATGAGACAAGGCAGGAGGTACATCACGCGGCTGTGTCGAACCTTGTGGCCCATGTGTGGGGGTCTGCTCTATGTGCGTGTGTGCTTGGTGTGTAGATGCGTACATACATGAGCCTTATGTGCCCGTCGTGAGCCCGATAGGATCTCGACAAAGCGTCGTCACGCAGTTCCGTAGTGGAAAGCATCGACCCACGAGCGCAGCATCGCAATGCACTCCGAACGCCGCCGCCAGCATGCTAGGCATGATTCCTGCCGCCACGACCAGAGGTTCGACTCTGGAGAACCAGCGATGTCATCCATTGCCGCCGTGTTGCGGCTGAATCATCCGTCGAGCAGAATATTGTTGGTGAAGAAAAAATCCCATCTGATTCGTCGAAAGATCAGCGCGCACAACCCCTAAAGGGGACCCCTACCTGGCGCGCCACTGTCGACGAAATATGGTCGGCAGTCCACCGAGGGGGGTGCCCGTGGTGGTAGATTATCGGTAGGATGCGTGTAATCAGGAACCAGATGGTGACACAAGGCGCAGAGACAGCGATTTAGACAGGTTCGGGCCGTCTGGTCAACGTAATACCCTACGTCCTGTGTCTTTGGTGTATTGTATTGAGATGTATACTGTATGATCTGTCCCTGAGGGGGACCCCTGCCTCTCCTTATATACTCTGAAGAGACAATGTTACAAGTAAAGTATCCAATTTGGTACTATTACAATATATAGTACAACTTGTAATCTTGCTATGCACGCCTTGATCTTACGGGCCGGGCCACCTCGGATGGTGCGGCCCATGTACCATCTTGTGGTACCCGGGGTATATCCCCCACAGTATTCACCTGTCCCATTGATCTGCAGCCCCATGACATCTTGCTAAAATTTTACTAGCAAATCAAATTGTACCATAAAATCCTGGTGGGTAGGGATGGAAGTACCTGTTTTGGGTTATTGGTCGAATACCTTGAGGATCTGCATATATTTCACTGTAGAGATGAATAAAATCTGGTGGCAAAGTTTTAATCAATTCGGATTTCTTGTTACTTTCTTCATGGAATCTGCCAATCTGGGGGATCTGCATGTATCTCATTGTAAAGATGAATAAAATCTGGTGGCAAAGTTTTAAAATCAACCTTGATTCAGTAATGATAAAATCAACTAGAGCTGACTTGAGCCACAATTTGACAAATTTAATGACCAGATTGCAAAATTGTGACAAGCCCTCGGTAACTTGGGAGTCGTTATTTTTTTTTAACAAAAAAATCTGGTACCTACTGTTTCCAATTCCTCAATGCTGGCTATGGCAGTCAACAATCATGACGTATTCCTGACCACGCAACCTATGTTTCAGTAGCCTGAATCTCCAAAGCCTGTGTCTATCGTGTGAACATGTGAGTTCCAAATTTCTCAGCTGGATACCAGCGAGCTTTTGGGATTGGGGTCTTTCACTTATGCTGGCCTTAGGCGGAGGCCGTGGGCTGCAGGTCTGGTCAATTATGGTGGTTGGGTGAGATGGTGGGAACTCTGGGAGCGGTGTCGAACTACGGGATTGGCAGGGAGAGGTTGATAGGAAATGCACCAGCAGGACAGGTTTTGTGTGTGTGGGGTGGGGATCCACAAGTGAGCAGACTGCCCAAAATGACTGGAGGGCAGGATTGTGGTTGGGTCTTCATCCTATGATGGCATGACCTGGCGTGTGTCAAACGAGCATTTACTTGAGTCTGACTGTGGGTAAGCTCCTCCCATTCCAGATCATTGGGTTAAACTTAGGTCCTGTTTGGATCAGCTAGAATTTGCGGATTCTGGCTTTTAAAAACTCTAGCTGATCCAAACAGCTCAACTTTTACAATCCAACTACCCAGATTGTAGCAATGTCACGGGCTTCAGTTTTTCCCAGCTTGTGAGAGGCAAAGGTACCATAAAAGCTCTAGCTGATCAAGCATGTCAGCTTTTACGCCAACTCTTAAGTCTTAACAATTCTCAAACTAGCTTTTAACAATCTCTATTATCCAAAGAAGGCCTCAGTTGAATTTCATTTCAGGATCCGCATTGCTTTCACAGGTAGAATTCAAAGAACCAAATACGATATAAGCCCTGTTCGCTTGGGCTTGTTTGGCTGACAAGTCATGGCTGAAAGTACCGTTGGTTGATTTGGTGTGAGAGAAAAATACTGTTCATTGGTTGAAAAAATATGGCTTATAAGCCAAACAAGCCCAAACGAACAGGGTGATACTCCATCCGTTCTAATTTATAGGTCGTATGTATCATATATCTAGGTGCATAGCAAATGCTATGTATCTCGAAGATCCAAAACAACCTATAATTATAGGGTGGTACTTTATTATCAACCTTCTCTCCCTCAGTTGTACTTGTATCTATTTTATTGTAATGGCAGACGTTGAATTTTCAGGTAAGTTTCATCTTCTGTAATCTGCGCGCATGAAGTAATAAGCTGGAGTTAGGACCAAGAGTTACTGCACCTACTTCTACATAATTTTGTGCTGTCGACGGTGTTTTGAAATAAGTTGCAGCCTACCGAGTCATGAAGAATCAATCCATGGTCTTTTGTCACAGATCGTTTGTTAGTACTCTTTGTACAATTGTACCTGCCTGCTACTGTTCTTATCAGTTTGAATAACTGCTCTGTTGTCATCTTATGTGTACAACTCTTGATACTCGTTACCTGTTGATGTATTTGAGCTTTTGATATGCAATTAAATGGTTGCATTCACATTGTTTCTTTTTATAGTTGGGGGCATAAATTATGAATAATTCTCTACATGTCGTTGCAGTTTCACTTAATCCTGCATTCACCACTGTCAGTTACACAGGTAGGTCAGTTGAGGCTGATGACAAATACAGGATTTTATTTTAGGGTGCGTTTAGATCCAAAAAATTTTGGATTTTGGCTCACTGTAGCATTTCGTTTGTATTTGGTAATTAGTGTCTAATTATGGACTAATTAGGTTTAAAAGTTTCGTCTCGCGATTTCTCGACCAACTGTGTAATTAGTTTTTTTTTCGTCTATATTTAGTACTCCATGCATGTGCCGCAAGATTCGATGCGACAGTTACTATGTAAAATTTTTTGGCAACTAAACGGGGCCTTATTGGCGAATAACTAGGGGGGCTAGTTTGGTTCCTTACCTGACTCTCCTATGGTCTGGTATTGTAGGCTTGTAGCTCTAGGCAACGTAGTCAGTACTCAGTAATCGCGACATGAATCGTAGGATCGTCCGGTTCTACGATACTACTTTTTTGTTTTCTCTCTTTGATTTGGTTCTACGATACTACTGGTACTGAGCGATACGAGTCGGTCCGTCCGTGGATCGTTTTTGGGTAGACTCGCCAAGGAGCGACACGACTCACTCTGTCCTCTGTGGATCGTTTTTTTAGTAGAGTCGACGTTAGGATTGATTCAGATACAGAGACAGGCACCCTCCAAATGTATGTGCAAACCTTTGTCAACAACTCTGATTATTGTACCGAAACCTCCCAAAGCCTGTTCGTTTGCTCATAAATGATCATAAATTTTCAGCCGGGAACAGTGTTTTTCTCTCACACCAAACCAGCTAGCAGTAAATAATCCACGATACGATACGGCCTCCCGAACAGGCTGTTTCATTGCATGAGGAAATCATCTGCATATACTCTTTGTCGAGTTCGTTAGCACGACATCAAGTTTTTATGCCCCTCGCACGAATCATTTTAGGTGAGTATTATGATGCCCTTTGCTTTGTACTGGGACAAATCGAACTCCTTTTAGAATAAAGTAGGAGATTACACAGTAAACACCTTTTTCTTACATGTATGTGTGTTAGGTGCACTGATCTCATGACTTATACGTGTTACAAAGTAGTGCGGAGTCCATTCCATACAAATAACCGTTCCGACATTCGATCTTTCAACTCCATAATTCCTGCAAATACATTGTAGAATTTTGTTATAACCAGGCCTCTTATCGATCGATTCCTTGCTACACCACTACTTCATTTATGACTCTCAGTTTCATCGTATGCCATACATTTGCAAGGCCCCGTTCGGCTTACCCATATTCAACTTGTTCGGTTTCTTTTTTTAGTCGGAACAGTGTTTTTCTCTCTTAACAATTCAGCCAGAACAGTGTTTTTCAGCCAGTTTCAACCAAAATTCTGCCAGCCGAACAGGGCCCTTTGCTGATGGGTTTTTTCGCGGTCCAAATTTTGTTGTGGATACTACATGGACTAGAGAATATGATCCATTGCTGATATTAAGGCTTACTGTTTTTTTACGCAGATTTTAATTTCAATGTGTTTCAATGTGTGCTACGGCCAAGATCTAAATCTGATGACAAAACATAAAGGTTGACTATCCTTCATGTATATAAAACTAGCCTTTAGCGACGACCACTTTCTGCTTTCCTACAAGTCGAAACTGCTCATTTCATTGTGTATGTCTTGGTAATATGTCTAGTATGCTCATTTATCTTGAGATTATCATATATTTTTGGAAGTAGAATGAACCTAATTAATTTACGAGGTAACTACAAACAGTGGCGAAACCAACGATTTTGATTAAGGGGGCCGGACAAATATGATCGTATTTTTTAGTGTGATAAAATATACATAATTATATGTTCTAACATCTTTTTAAATGTTTTTACACTATTTATAACCAAAATCATAATATTTTAATAAAAACAGTGAAAATTGATTTTTTTTGTGCTATAAATTCAAATATTTATATAGGTATTAAATAAAATCTACTATGCTTTGGGGGAGGGGGGCACGGCCCCTGCTGGCCCCCTGGTTCCGCCACTAACTACGAACTGATATCCTACATGCATGCTTGCCATACAAAAAATTTATTCAGCCTGTTCGCGTGTTGGTTTCAGTCAGTCCAAACTAGCCAGCCAACAATGTTTTTCTCTCACAACAAAGCAGCATCAGCCAGCCCAAATTAGTTCAGAAATCAACCAGCGAATAGGCCGATTATCAGAACAACTCTCTACAGTTCCTCGATACTAACTCACTCCACATGGCCACATTTAAGTTCATCTTCCTAAAATGACTCATGTTTACGACAGCCTGCGGCAACACGCGGGTACTTAGGCCCCGTTTAGAAGCAAAAAATTTTTGGTTTTGGGTACTGTAGCTCGTTTGTTTGTATTTGGTAATTAGTGTCTAATTATGGACTAATTAGGTTCGAAAGTTTCGTCTCGCGATTTCTCACCCAACTGTGCAATTAGTTTTTTTTTCGTCTACATTTAGTACTCCATGCATGTGCCGCAAGATTCGATGTGACAAATACTATGTAAAAATTTTTGGGAACTAAACAGGGCCTTACTAGTATCTAGTAGTTAGAAAAGGTGTTCTCTGATGCCTGCTTTGTACTACGTGGAACTGAGTAGCGGGGCACATGCCCTTTGATTTACCATAAAATGATGCCAGTAACAATACAATAAATAGTTTTAGAATTTTTCACTTTTATGATGTTATGGCAAATTTATTATTTTTATAACGAGAATCAACAGTTTGGTACTTTGGTTGTTATAAAAAAATGAATTTTCCTTGTAGAATTATAAAATCGTGTGTTGAGCTTTGATGGATCAACAGCGTACTGGGCCTTAAATCCTTATTGGATCCATTCGGTGTTTTTGTCACAGCTCACAGTAGCCCATGGAAATGGAAGAGGCCGACTGCGTGAGCCGAACGCCCAAAACTTGGGCCAGCACCAACATCACGGCTTTGATACATTCTATACTGGTTTCGTCGATCGTCTGTATCTGCTCAACCAATCAAGCTCAAGCATAAGTCAAACAAGAATCTAACCTGTTTTTAGATGAAAGAATTTTTTATTCCCGTCTCTAAATGTTTTCCTAAACGCTAAACGGTAAACAGTCGGTCACCAGCCGTTTAGCCATTATTTGGGCTAAACAGTCCATTAAACGGTCTAAACGGCCAATTAAACAGGCTAAACAGATGATTAAACAGAAACGGTGTACACTGTAGTGTTTACACGGTGTTTAAACGGGCTACATAGCCGTTTAGGCGAACAGTGTCTCTATACAAGGACACATCCATCTATTGTTATAGTTTTAGCTTCGGACGGCTCGAGAAAATGCTAGTAACAAACAACGAAGTATTTCAAACTGTAGGGTGAAAAAATTGATATACAAAACACACAGCCACAAGCCAACGATGTATGGTACGGCATGCATGCCCATGAGGTCCAACCTTTCGATGAAGTGCGCATAAGACACTGGCATTGATTAAGTGGGAATGCATGTCGTACCATAGAGCCAACGGAGCATCGTTGGCTCGTGGCTGTGTGTTTTGTATATCTACTTGTAATGATCTTCTAAGGTAATGAAAGTGCCGTCTGTTAAAAAAAAAAGGTTGGACCTCCTCCCTCGGTCCCTAAGAAGTAAGGATTCAGAACTAGATCCATTATTGTGTCCAAAAAGATGACCTGCGAATAGGTTATTCTAGTGCTTTGTCAAAAAATGAACTTAATTAACCTATAGGTGCATAACCGTAGACTTGATTGCATTGCAGCAGTACATAAAACGATAAATCCAATTCGAGCATGTACCCTGCAGGGGCACGGTAACAAACCTTCCCTGCGCAGGATGGTCCAGCTTCGACTGTGTTAGGTTGATCTCTTCGGCGCTCGATAGAAGCGTGTTGTATGTTTCTTTAAACTCTTCTCATTAATACAATGATACGCAAATCTTTTGGAGAAAAAAAACCCTTCTATGCACAGTCTTGACATCTTTTGCGTAATGTCACTGCTATCACAAGGGACACACGTCTCATCGACTATTTGAACGGCACAGCATCCCTCTGAAAAATGTGGCATGCACATGCCAGCAAGGTCCACGTACTAGCAGGTAGTAGTAGTAGAAATTAAACCGGCCAGTGTGGATGTACATGTGGATTTCCCCCGGCACGTACTGTCCTATAGCGGCACTGACAGTCACAGCCATGCGATCCCTTTCCCCTGCATGCGTGCCTAGCCGCTGGCCACCTGCCGCGTACCCTCTCCGTGCACCGTATGCGCGGGGACCGAGCGACGCGTGTCCAGTGTACCCGTCGTTTCCTGGGGCCTCCGCCTCTCAGTCTCAGCCGCCGCGCGTGCCGCATCGACGAGGCCGAAAAGGGTGCCCTCGTCCGGGAGCGGCCGCGGCGCACGGCTTGTGATGGAACAGCAGCTGACTTGCGCGGCTCCGCTCTCTCTGGCTGTGGGTGCCCCGGCGGCACAGGCGCACCGCGCACAGATGCCCTGGGCTGATCCGCTAGTTTTTTAAATGGTCTCGCACGGGCAACAAAACCGTCGCGCGCGCGTCCGTGTGAATCATTCTCCACCGTCCGCCGGCCGGCCCGGTTGCCGGGATCACAAGAGCCGGACGATAGCTAGCGCTCCAGCCTCCAGCGCGTGTGTACGGGGTTGGCCTGCGCAGGATATGTGCTTGCATTGCCATTAATGGCCTCGCAAGCTCGCTGCAGTGCTGTGCACTGCTCGCGTCGATCGATGCTTGCTGACTTGGGGAGAGATCCATGTCCTGCGCGCGGCGCCGATCCGCATCAGGGAATCGAGCTCACTCCCGGACGGCTCTCTAGCTCGCCCGTCGCTGTTCATTCTACCTGCTGAAGACTTTGGAGCTCCGAAGCGGCTGACTTTTGCGATGAATTGATGGTTGAAAGCATGCGTCAACGTTGTTGTTGTTGCGTATATTATAGATAGATGCTGATCCTGTCACGGAACTTCATGTCACCCTCTGTTGCCTAGCGCTGGATGTGTATGGCTCAAAGCTCATGGAGTGGCTATCGTTTTTTTGAGGATTTCTGAATGCAATGGTCCAAAACGTCTGCAGAACTGGTGGCCTGAGAGTTTCTGAAACCCGCATAATAAATTCAGCAGGTTTTGCTATATGAGGAGGTTTCACTTCGAGGACTACAAAATTCTGAGTTGCGTCCTGATAATAGTAGCCATCGGATCAATCCTGTTCTCTAAAAACAATCACCCACCTCTGCCATAATAAAAGCCAACATGAATCAACCTCCTGAATATATACATCTAAATTACTCAACCTGCGTGAGCAAATCTGGCTCTATGACACATGGGACATAGGATTAAGAAAGTTCAGTACGTCGTAGTTTTGGCATGAACCAAACATATCCAGTGCTTACGAAATTGTAACGCGTCAGCTTATAAGTGTGGCAAGTTGTAGATAAAAAACCAATCGAAGCCTAATCAAGCCCATGTCTATTGACGTAACAAGGCCAGGGTGTTACTACAGGTGCGTGAACTTGCTCGACAAAGCTGCCAACCACCAACGCAAACACGGCTTCGTCCACGTCGAAAGAGACACAAGCGTGCAGCAGAGGTGTCGTAGTAAGTCAGAACCTTAATAGCAGTAAGGATACTACTAATACTAGTCAGCTGGGCACTGTTTTGTGGACAGTGGTCGTCGGCCGTTTACATACACTCCGACATGACACTACCTTGCTGACAGCCGACCGCGTCGTCCACGATCAGCTCCGACACCAAAAGTCAGCCCTTTGAATCATTCGTGAAAACGGAGCTAATAATCGTGCAAGACAAAAGGAAGAGAGAGGATTAGCATGAAACAAGATCTCATGGCGGCACCCTTGCATTTCCGGGCTCATTAACTGCAGTCCCGATCGACGGCGGATCGTCGTCAGTCACCCTGTGGCGTGGCTCCGGCGTTCACCTGCCTGCCAATCGTGTGCAGAGAGTGTGCCCAACAAGTTTTCTGACTTTTTTTTTTCGCAGTTCGCAGTTCTTCGCGCACAGAAAAGAGCGCCTGGATAAGGAAATTGGAATGCAGGCCGCGCATTTAGTGCGATGAGCTAGCTAGCGGTTAGCAGCAGCTCCCTAGTCCGGCCTCGTCACTTTTGATTGACCCTGGATCAGCCGGTGCCTCCTTCCTTTCCTCTCGTGGCTTTGCTTTGCAGCTGCAGATCGCTCACGATGTCCAGCTGAAACGGAGAAAGATGTATGCATGCCGAATTGAGGCTGGGAACGTTCGTACTTCGTTGGTCCGTTCTCCATGACTCCATCTCCATGCATCTGTGTGGCGGAGCACAGCGCGGAGGCTGACTTTGTTTCGACCAAATCATACCTGCTGGACAATGGGCGGATGTTGTCATGCACACGATTGAGCTGACCTGTCCAGTTTCCAGTTGAAAGACAGGTAATAGGTATTCCAATTTTCAGTGGATCGAATAAGGGCCATGAATCAACTGCGGCATTAGGTTTTACTTTGAATCCACCAATCTATCTATCTACAAGCGGTTCTGACCGTATACTCGTTCCTTCTTTTCAGCTCTCAAAGTACAATTGCAGCAATACTATATACTAATCTGAAAGATTTAAACTACTTATACTCGTCAAAAAGGCCGTATGAAATCGCCTTGCTACCCTAGCCTCGCCAACCAACACTCTCCTCTCCTGCGACGCGGTGTTGGTGTGGCTTGTGGCTCTGGTATATGATGGTCCTTTAACTAACTGCGACAACGCTAGCCAGCCCTCGGTGCTGCCACCCTGGAGCAGGAGGTGGACCGGACAATGTCGTAGCCCTGTTGGCCACGGCCAATAACAACAAACCACAGCTTGACCCGCGACCGGCCGGCTGACCTCGGGATGCCAAATTTCCTCGCTCATTTGACCCACTTGCGCTTTCGTTGGTAAACCCCGAGACTAGTAAGTTTTTGCGGCTTTTCACGCGATTTTTGGCCACGGAATTGAAGGCCGGCAGCGCTTTCACCTGCATCCTGCATCCTGCTAGGCCGTATCTTGGTCTGGACGTGCTGCATACGCCCGCTCGTTTCGCAGGTGCTTTAAAAGACGTAGCATCTATACAGCTTTCTTTCGTGGAATGGAATGGAATCGCCTCGTCTATGAGACTGACAGGGATGTAGTGCGTAGGCTTTTTGTGGCGCCTGTTTGGCTGTGCTCCATGATATTTAGAGCCAGTCTGCCATTATTTATATTAGAGAATATATTAGCGCTGGCGTGTAGTGTAGTAGAGTTTAGGGGGGCATGTTCGCTTCATCTTATCAGTCATGGTATATTATTTTTCTCTCGTAACAAATCAGCGAGTACTGACTTTTCAGCGAAATCTGGCGCGATCGGTCTTACCATTCAGAATGCAATGAGTATAACAGGTCAAGTTGGAATTTTAAACGGTTTTCAGCACCACGTAGACTGCATCATGAATTAACTGGAAGATCCGAAAATTTTTCCATTTATTTTTTGACAAGGATTCAAGGAAAAGGTAGACTGACGACCTCTGTTCTCCATTAGTTTAGTCGTTTAGACCTCTCGCCATCTCAACGGTCTGGCTCTCAGTCTCTGACACTAGCGTCATTTCTTGACTACGTACATTCATTTCTCCTCGACGAGGGCTAGCTACTACAAACGTACGGAAGCCGTTTCTCTCCGTTGATCCATTCTGCGATTTGACCAAACTTTGCTAGCCAAACTTAAAATTCTAACCGATCGAGCCTAGCTTTGATCCATTCTGCGATTTGAGCTTTGCTAGCTAAACCTGCGGCGATGATTGATACTCGAAATCAAGCATGCAGATTAGATACAAATGTAAGGAACTGCACTAACAGTCCATCGTCTAGCTAGTACTGTACATAGTAACTGACTTTATTTACATTTGTTTTGGGAGGACCTTATTTACGTGTAGCTTCGTGCCAGCTTCCTTAAAGCGTACCTTAGTACTGCTAATCTGATCCATAAGGAGATCCCGACGAGATTACCAACGTAGATTGTTTCACGCTGGTATCCCGGTCGTCGAAGCAACTGACCGCGAGCTGCCATGCATGTGGCGGACTGGCGGTAATCTCGTAGAGTTTTTATGCCTGTCAGCTCCAGATTCTCTGTTCTGATCAGACCACGTAACGTAACGTACTTGCAGCAGTTGACGATTGACATTCAGCGTCGTTCATGCTCATGCATGCGTGCGCCTTACTCTAATCTTCTTCTCAAGCAGTCTACGTACACAGTCTACGCCTGATTAAAGGAAAAAGATGCGTCATTTGTAGTTAAGTTGAGACAACTAATTAGCTGAGCAAACACAGATGGATCCACTATTTTTCCAAGATGCATGCCGCAGACCTTCTCTGTTGTGTGCCTGGTACGGTAATAGTACTCACTAAGCTATAGTAATGTAAAATCTTTATTTGTATTGTTCTATGTATACAAGGAACATTTGCAAGGCTTAAATATAATGGTTGCTCTGATCTGATGAGCATCGGGCCGTCAGTCAAATGTTTTGCATTCTAACGTAAACATCTTGTAAGTAATGGACTAGTGTTCAGACGGGTGAAAATGACTGCAAGTTCCTAGAAAAAAAATTCAAAATAGAACCAAATAGTTGCAAGGTCTGTTAACACCCATGCAAAGTTCCACGAGAGCAAACCCATCGCATCTTGCTGGGTGATTTGAAAAGAAAAAAATATACTTTGATCATTTTGCTAAAAAATATAATCCTATCTCTTTGCTGCAGTTTCATCAACATTTGGCTGGCGTTTAGTAGCAGGCCACACGAAGGTTTTCGGATCCCCCAATATCATTTTATTATTATTTGTATTTACCCAGGTACCAGATCTCCCTGCATCTATCTACGTGTTGATCAAATATATGGCACCAGAAAATGCAAAAACCTTTTTTTCTCATTTTTGTCGTCTAATAAAATCTGCGAAAAAGCTTTTGTCGTCCTTTTTTTTAAAAAAAATGCAAAAGCAACATAAATATGGCGAACTGATGACATGATTCACAAATATGTAACTACTGTATTAAATAAGCATGTACACTCTTTTCTTTACTTAATGTACAAAATCACATCAAACACCTTATACATACTGCCATTTCTGGTGTAATTACCCCTGTATATTTGTATATATTTCCACATCTATGCCTATATATCACCTCCTTTCGTTCTGTACACACACATGCAGCTCCAAAGCGCCACGCCAAATCCTCAAGTTAGATGAGTCCAAAGCCAGGGCCGTGCATAGCTAAAAACCGCTAAACAATTGTTAACGTCTTTACACCTATCGTCGATGCTTATTAAGCGGCCGATAGATAACCGCTTAATTAACGGTGACCTCCGGGAAGCCGAGCTGCCGGTGTGGCGACAGCGGCGACAGGCTTCCGAACACGCCCTCCAGCTGCTCCCACGTCCAGCTCGACGGCGTCATGGGAAATACCTCGTGGTGGGCTCCAGCCTCCGACGATGGGGAGCACGTCGTCACCGTCGAGGCCGTGGTGGTCGTCGTTGTCGCGGGGGACAGCGACGTCAGCGACGACGCCGGCGATCCGAACGCCTCGACCTTGACGGACTTGTTGGCTGCTGGCTCGGCCCCGGCCTCGGCGGCGTCGTGCGGCAGCTTCCGTTTGTTCTGGGACGTCGTCGTCGCCGCGGTCTGCGGGGGCGGCGGCGGCGGCGCGAGGAAGTCCGCGCCGCGGGAGCCCACCTCATTGGGGAAGTTGAGGATGGCCTTGGCGCCGCGCATGCGGAACGCGGCGCGGTCGTAGGCGCGCGCGGCCTCGATGGCGGTGTCGTAGGTGCCGAGCCACACGCGGGACCCGCGCTTCTTGGGGTCGCGGATCTCCGCCGCGAACTTGCCCCACGGCCGCTGCCGCACGCCGCGGTACTTGCGGAAGTCATTCACGTCCAGGGCCGCTGCCGCGGCCTGTGCCTGTGCCTCCACCAGCGGCACGGCCGCCGCCGGGCCCCAGGCGTGCGAGGTCGGAGGCAGGGAGATCGTGAGCAGCGGCCTCCGGCTGGGGTCCGACACCGGCGAAGGCTCGCCGCCGAACCGGATCATCACCGGCTCCGCCCAGAAGGCCGCCGCCTCGCCGGCCGAGGCGGCAGTGGCATCCGCGGCGTACTCGTTCGTCAAGTCGACGTACGCAACCTGCTGCTGTTGCTGCTGCGGCAAGAACGCCGCGGCGGGCTGGTGGAACGCCGTCTGCATGGGATGATGAACTGACAAGCCAGAGTACGCCGAGGCGTTAGGGACGACGACGGCGGGGAGGCAAGCCTCGCCGCCGAGAAGCTGCTCGCGGATGAGCTGCAGGGAGAAGTCGTCGATTTCACCGCTGAAGTCCATGGCTCGGGTGTGGGGCTCGTGCTAGCTAGCTCGCGGGCGGTGTGTGTGGGGCTGAACTGGAGTCTGGAGGTCGCGAGGCAGCAGAGAGGACTCAGGAGTTTGGATGCGTGCGCGACTGCTAACTGCGGTGGAGAGGTTGAGCACTTGAGCTGGGCCGGCGAACTTATATAGGCGTGAGGGGAGAACTTTTTTTTTCTTCATCAGATTTCCAGGTTTAGCAATGAAAGGAGATTGGAAGATGGGGAATATTACGGGCTCCATATAATTTACTGACGACACGCATGACCCGCTGTGAGGAATCCGGTAATTGCTTACTAGTCTCGTGTAACGAACCAGCTAAAAATGGAGAAGTGAGGGTTATCTGTCACGACTCACGACATCGCTGTACGTTCCACATCACCCGTCTTAAAGCTCAATAGCAAGGTGATCTAAGAGCATTTTGCTCCTATAATGTACAAACAGGTAAACGATTTACCTATACAAAGTAAATCGGTAAATGACTTAATATTTGAGTACCTTTGTCATGTATATTGATGTACATATACTATCGTTGAGTGTTCCATGCATATTAATATTAATATACGAAATACCTGTACCGTTAAAAAATGACATACCTGGTTAATATTAATATAAGAATTGTGTATATGTCAACCAGTCTCTCTTTCCCTCTCATTTCCCCCTTATATAAAAAATCATAATTTTTCACATGAAGTCGAGTGAAAACAAGCAATATATCAAAATCAAGAAAAAAATAGTAATAAGTGGAAACAAATATAGTCATGTCATGATTGACATCAGTGCAGCAAAGTGAATGGGTCACAGGTATGAGATCAACAAACCATCAGTGATCAGTGGCGGATGCACGATGCGGGATAAAGGGGGCTAAAATAATGGAGATATTGATTTGCATGAAGATTTAATGGTAAAATCAAGCTTTTGCTACAGTGATTAGGCTTGAAATCAAAAAATTAGGAGGGGCTGGAGCCCCCCCCTGTGGATCCGCCGCTGTCAGTGATGGTTCCATAATTTCCTTGGCAACGCTTGAGACGTGATGGATGTTGACTCATTGACAAAGCCAGTGAGCGATTAGTTAAGGTCGTATTGGCCTCAACAAAGTAGAATTGTGATGAAAACAATAATATTATAGCACAAAAAATGGCCAATATAATGTACAAGATGGTTCAGAGAATTAGAGTTCAGATTTAGAAGAAGATGAAGGGCGGAAGGAACTGAGAAATGCCAGTGGTTTTATTGGTGAATGGAGCTCATCAAAGGAAATTAAAGACTCTTGTTTTGGCATCGCTAAAAATTGCACGACCACTTGATATGAACGAGAGAAAAAAAAGATGAAATAATGACGACTATAGTTTAAAGCCAAGAAATTGATTGGTGATAGATATATGGTTGTTCGCGCCGACGTATCAACAAAAGAGATGACTAATACAACTAAACACTACAAACTATTTGCAAAAGTATTTTAAACAAAAATCTGAATGTTATATAATGAAAAAAAGGGAAAAAAACACTTAGTTACCCACGGGTACCATTTCTCTATTCTAAGCTATAGATAGTTGTGTTTTTTCTAGTTACATAATTTTTTACTTCAGAAAGTACCTAGAAAAGCGAACCTTAGGATGGGGAGAGTTATCTCGCTACATCTGTACTTACTGTACAGACCAGTGCCAGTGCCAGTGCGGTGCCTGGGTTCCTCCTCTAGCTTAGCAGGCGAGTCAAGACTCGAGAGTCGTAACGTATAGTTTCGCAGGGAAGGGAAAGGGGTGAAAGGGTCAAAGGTGGCGAGGAGCCTGACCCGTGGCCACTCGGACGACACAGATCCATCCAGCGGACCTGGCCTGGTCCGGCAAATAAACCACAGAGGTAGGCAGGTAGCTGCCCTGGCGCTGCCGCTGTCTCGGCAAGTCGGTCCGATCGAGCTGCCGACCCCTCCCTCTCGTTTTGACCTTGGGATGAGCGGCTCCACCGCGAACAGCAACAGCACCTGTAGACTGTGTAGTTAAGGCGTACGGCGATCGATCGGTCTGCCGGTGTTGATGGGTGGCCGACTGGATGTGCACAGTAACTCTCGTGTAGTCGTGTAACTGTGTGTGACAGTAAGATGAGCCGCGGCAAACGCATGGCTCGCGTCCGCGCGGCGCGTAGCGCAGGCCGCACCCGCGACCGCGGAGGCGCGGACCGCCCCCACCCCGGCCCGAGCAAGCGGCGCTGCGGCCTGACCTCGCGGGGGGTGGGTGGGTGGGTGAGGGACCTGACTGAGGGCATGCGAATCCTCCTCCCACGTTGGACGCTTGCGGGTAAGCATGACCTGAATTTTAGGCGATCCGGGTGCCGGCCGGCCGAGCGTCGAGACACGCACGCACGCACGGGACGTCCAGGTCCGCTTGGCGATGTCTGGGGGATCACGGATGCACGCGTGCACCCCGGGCCCTCGTGGCCACGCGGTTTTTGCGTTAGCCATTCCTTATCCTTTTTTTTTTTTGGTTCCTGATGAATCTCTTATATTCTTAGGCCTTGTTTAGTTTGATGAATTTGGATTTTGGGGCTACTGTAGCACGTTCGTTTTTATTTGGCAAATAGTGTTCAAATATGGACTAATTAGGCTCAAAACGTTCGTCTCGCAATTTCCCACCAAACTGTGCAATTAGTTTTTCTTTTCGTCTACATTTAATGCTCCATGCACGGGCCGCAAACATTCGATGTGACAGGTACTGTAGCAACTTTTTGGAAGTTAGGGTGAAACTAAACAAGGCCTTATTAGGATGTAACATGTGCTGTCCTGCATAGTGCAGACGGATTAGACTAGTTACCCCTTTTAGGTCTGAACACATTACACATCACACATCACAGTTGATCAGGCTTTGGACGCGTTTGCTTAGCAAAGGTGCTCTAGTAGTGTGTGTGCTGTTTCCTTTTCTTCTTATTTTCAATCGTCGTACCGGTAAGAAACCGAACTTGTACTATTCGCATCGGTCTTCTAGTAGCTGGATTAGTTTAACACAGGGGTCTCTAGTTCCAACACGAGATTTCGCTGTCACAGCCCGGTAAGTGGTTACATTCACTAGGCAGGGGGACGAATAGACTGCCAGGGACAGGGATGGTGATTTGGAATATGCAGGGTGAATGAAGTGCACGCTCTTACCAATCACCAACCTCGTGGCCTGCTAAGAGAAGAGGGCAGCATCCACACGCCCCCTGTCACATTGCCCCCTCCTGGGTAGTAACGAGCGGATGGATTAGCTAGAGTAATCCGGCGATGCTTTGCTTAATACTTAGAGGACGATACTTTGCTTAATGCTTCCAGGAAAACACCCGTGTGTGTACCTGTCAGTCTGTCAAGTTGATCGCAATGATTAGAAAACGGCTGCATTGCTTTGAACGCATAAATCTATCGCGTCCGCGGTCTGATTCGGAGCTCAAACCGATGCAGGAATCTGAGTCCCTGACGGCTCCTCCCAGCTCTGAGCTCTGCACTCTCAACACCCAAGCTACACGTATCTTTCTAGACGGAAGCAGAAGCAATGCAGGCAGGCTGACAACTTGCTTCTCAGACCCAAACACCTGCACGCCTTGGGTATGCATTCCGGGCGGCACTACAAGATCAGATCGTTCCCTTTTGTCGCAAAAAAAAAAAAAAAGAAACAAGATCAGATCGTTCAGGTCTTGTTGGTCTGTGAGTGATATCGGTAGTACTTTAATAAACAAAGAAAGTAATCTCCCTGAGTCTGAGCTCTGAGCTGACCGCTTCAAGGGGCGATCGCGATCCGATTACGGAAGCAATCAGGTTCCCCCAAAAAGCGTATTTTTGGACTCAAATCAGCGTCGGCCTGCCGCCTGAGCCCTGCGGTTGATTTGATCCGTTCGTGCGGTCTTACTCGTGTTTTGTCCCGCAGCGAGGGGCCGCGCAAGGAGACAGCGGATCGCTTCCAGCAGCAGCATTCATCAGGACCAGAACGAAGCGCAGCGAGCTCGGACAGCGCGCGCGTCAGTCCAAGAGCGTGAGCAGCAGCAACCAACTGATCGCGTGCGTCCAAGCTCCGTGATACGGTCGCGACCGTCTTACACGTTTGCAAATTGCTGTCGATGGGACACAAGCAGTGTAGAATTGTTCTCATTTTTCCAAAAAGATGGATTGCCTTCTTCTCTTCTGGAACTGCAGGTTCGGATTTGGACGTCCCGTATAAAGATACGAGAGATCACAGGGGCGTCAACCTGATTCGTCTACGGGTAGGGTTGAAAGGCCTAGTGCTAAAACTATCTGGCAACTTGTTTGAAACAGCACACTGTCGTTTGACTGGTTCAGGCGTTCTCCAGGGATTGAGACAAGAACAGTGAGAAGAATGCAGCTGGAATCACCATCGAATTTTGTATCATTCGTGTGTGTTCGTATGGCACTAGCCACTTTACTAACAGAACCACTACTGGCATTATCCTACACCTACGGCTTCATCTTTATGCGTCCCGTGGACCATGAGATCCTTTCTGTTTGACGAAGAATTGCTCAACATTCCTTTGCATATCGCTACAGACCAACAGTAACTGAATAAATAACTAAGCGCGTCCATCCAACCAGGATTCAGTTGCGGGAAAACGTCACTGCTCGGTATCGTGGTCGTGCTATATCCGATCCGACAACTACGTCGCAGCCAGCAGGCTCTGGTCGTTTTGCTGAATACCGGAGACTTGTTCACAGCTGAATACTAGGGAGTTAAAACTGACAAAAGACAATCCCGCCGATCGCATGGCAGAATGAAAATGGCAGGCCGGCAAGTCATGCATCAGCAAAAGAGAACATATTATCCTGACAGCCTTGAGCAGAGCTCATAATGGAGAGTCTTTGCGCCAAATCTTTTCATAAGCACAGCAAGAAAGATAAGAAAAAAGAAGACGCTTATCTCCAACGGAAAACAAAAATATCTTCAGACAAAGAACCTCACATAAGTATTCCATCGATCACTTTAATTTGAGGTATTCAACTGTTTTTGATTGTCAACTATGACTTCTCTTGCACTATCTTGTAAAAGACAACTAACAGAACGGCACTAACTTGAATTCAGCATTTCAGCATGAAGGAAAGTAGTAGCATCTAAGACCCCTGAAGTATATTCACATTACATTATCTGTACCAAATGCTATGGAGAAAATACAAAGCTACAAGCTGTACGGATCGAGAATCAGCTTATATCCATTGCTTCCAAAATCTCAAAATGCATCAGCAGGCTGTGGGGTTTACCCTCAAAATAGAACTTTTCAGATGACACTAGTCTTCGCTCACTCCTCTGAGCCTCATCTCGAAGTACCTGGAGCATTATGTCTTTCTCCTTCCGGATCCATGAGCGGTTCGGATCAGACCACTGCCTTGGAGTACCATGAAGGACAAAGTGGAGGTTCTTACCAGCATGCACGACATAATCACATATCCTCTTGATCACTGCATGGTCAGTTATGTATGCTCCAGCACAGTTGAGGCCAACATCCACATAGTGGAATTCAGAAATACTTGATAACACATCACTACTTGAAGTAGGAACCAAGAAATTCTGGGTCAAATGTGATGGATTTGGTCTCGAAACATCAACCGAGTTTTTCATTGATCCTGATGCCCAACGAGAAAGTTCTGTCACAAGTTGGTTGACAACAACTCCACCCTTGCTGAAGCCAAGGATGATAGTCCTAGGAGGAGAGTAGGATGGCAATGATGCTGAAGGATGCTGATTGACAGCCGAATCCTTTTCTGAGAACCCCAAGAACCGATTTTGTATCTGTTAATCACATAATACGTGGGGAAAAGATTAAATAGGAGGATGGAAAAGCACAGGGTTTTATAGTAGGAAGTCTACCATGATGGCATGACTACAAGAAAGTTACGAAATGAAAATTCAAATAGGGTTACCTAAAAAAGAACATACAGCTAGCATTACTTCAGAAAACAAATACAACTGGGTGCTTCAGTTTAGGTCAGAAACATCACAAAAATTCAAAACCATATAAACACAATATGTCAACATAATAAAGGGCGTAGCAAGTGCAGAGAGCTCCCGCTCTGTGCGGGGTCTGGGGAAGGGTGTCAGTGGCAAGCCTTACCCTCGCGTGTGCAATGCGAGGAGACCGCGACTCGAACCCGGGACCTTCCGGTCACAAGCGGTAAGACTCTACCGCTTGCACCAGGCCCATAATAACAGCATGGAAATATTGAAATGATGAGGTCTTCCAAATGTCCCAGTATGCAAAAAAAATGTTGATAAGAAATAACTTTCGAGTTAAAGAAAGCAAGCATCTAGGTTGAGCACTGTAGTAATATTACACCGGAGCAGGTTTTGTCCATTACCGATGCAAATGGTTAAATTTATCAAGAACAGTGTATTACACAAATTAACTGGAGCATTATGTCATCAGTACCTAAGCATTATCTCAGCAAGGAAAATTAGAGGAACATTTGCTAATGTCATCAAACGTGAACCAAATGAGTGAGGCTCAGTCAACATTCTTAGAACAAAGAAGGAAACAAACTAGTTTGTCGTCCAGTTACTAAAACGGCACCTCTTTATCCCAATAGAAAATCCAAGATATATTCAGTACAAATTAGTTCAGGAGTGCACAATAGCAGCTTAAAGCTTTGAATACCATGTTAATTACTTAAAAGTAGCAAAAATACCATTTTCCCCACAGTTCCTGAATTAGAAAATTTAACCACAGCACAGAATCCACTACAGCTCTACAACTACAAGCAGTGGGAAAAGTATCTTCGATTGCATTTGCATGTTAATAGAAACCTCTTGAGGGGAGAATAGCACAGAAATAGGAACCCTGAAGCCAAACCATACAGTAATCCGATGATCTTTGCAGCTGACTAAAGATGATTTGTGCTAAAAATTCGTATCTTATAATCCGTACTTTTCAGCTTAGTTTTTTCAGCTGTAACTGTATTTTTCTCTCTCAACAAATCAACCGGAACAGCATTTCGGCTTTTTTCGGCAAATTGAACGGGGCCTAAACATTATACCTCACCGATGCTGTGTGCAAGGATGTTGGCAACACCGGCAGCGGCAGGAAGGCCAGTGGGGTCATACCCCTTGGGGTCTCCAGCGCCGTCCACGGTCGGAACAAGTTCTCGGTACACCGCAAATGGCCCAGCAAAGCATGCGGCGTCGATCACCCACGCATTGGTCTCCACAGGGAGCTTCCCAGCGAGGATCCCAGCCAGGTGGGCGGCGTCCGAGAGCCGTTTGATCGCCGGATCGCCGGTGCCGCGGACGCGGTCGCCCGTGAAAAGGATCGCGTTGACCCGTGGAACCTGCTGCCATCAGAGAGTTCAGGCTCTGTAGGCGAAGCAGGCAGAAGGCCAGTGTCTGAACTCTGAAGAGGAAAGGGAAAGTTTTGGCCTTACGGCGAGCGTTCTTGCGGGCGAGAGGAAGAGTGAGGCGGCGACGCGGAAGAGGGGTCCGCCTCGGGAAAGGGGGACGTGGAGGACGCCGGTCCACCGGTCCATGGCCACGGCGGCGGCGAGGTCGCCGGGTGTGGAGGGTGGAGGCCGGGAGTGGAGGGAAATGACCTTGTTGCCCATATGCTTCTACCGTTTTCCTGGACGTGCCTTTTTATGGGCCTTATTATCCATGGGCCTCTTTCATTAAGAAAGTTGGGCTTATAACTTGATTCAAGGATTGCAAGCAATGGGCCATTGCGCAATGTGTGGGGCCAAAGTCTGGGATATTGGACTTTGTGGAACCGTGCTAAAAGCCCATATGTCATCATGTATCTGTACCGTCATGAACCGGCTTGTGTACATGCATCTTCCGGTCCTTGTTTTGGACGTCAAATTTTATGGAAACATACTTCCAGTAGCTCGTTACGAATTCTGCCAGTTTTCTGCACTTCAGGTAGGGTTTTGATTTCTCACAGTTTTAGTAGGTCGATTGGGTGAAGCAAATAGCCCGATAGCATAACCTAAACCCCTAAGGCCCTAATTATACCTACATTTGCAAAGTTATTTTTTCAAAGGTGGAGATATTCTATTAAACTGGGAGTATAATGACACAATAATAAGAAAGATATGCTAGACTAAATTAAGAGCCCCTAGTGACATTCTTCACGTCTATCCATGTCCTTGACAATTGCCTAGTTTCGATATTTCACAATTCAGCGGCGCCAATGACCTCCATCGTAGTGTCATCCTCCAATCATCCACAACGACAATCTCTAAATGTTGGCTCTGTTCGCTTGAGCTTATAAGTCAGAATCAGCCCTATTTTTTTAGCTATGAAACAATGTTTTTTTCTCACAACCAATCAACCGCAGCAGCAATAAGCCCAGCCGAACAGGACTGTTGAAACACCACATTATCCAACACCATGAGAACTTCCTAGGATGTATGTGACACATTGAAAGAGCATATGTCACCTCATCCACTACCGGACTCAGTGAATTTGCCGAGTGCCAGGGGCACTCGGCAAAGCCCAATTTGCACTCGGCAAAGGCTTTGCCGAGTGCTGCACTCGGCAAAGAGCACTCGGCAAAAAAAGAGTCGGCAAAGACGTCTTTGCCGAGTGTCTTTTGTCGGGCACTCGGCAAAGCCTTTGCCGAGTGCCGACACTCGGCAAAGTTGGAACCGAAAAAAAAGCCGAAAAAATTGGGAATTTTTACCCAAAAAAAAATAAAATTTTTTTTAATTGGTGGAGGCCCCCACCGGTCGGCGCCCATCCATCTCCGGCTTTTTTCGCGTAAATTTCACGGCTACGCGGCCGACGGGATTCGAACCCAAGACCTCCCGCTGCGCACAAACCTCCTCTACCACTACACCACACTGTCACTTGTGTCTAGATTCCGTTTTAGTTCCCAATATATTATACTAAACCGAGTGTAAATTGCTTATTTGAGACCCTAAATGAATTCAAATCAAAAAGTGGTCAACTACAAAGTTTCATAACTTTTTGAGATCTACAATTTTCATTTAGTAAGTTTTTCCATCCGAGGTCGTTTGAAAAATTTGAATTTTAAATTTGAGAGATTCAAACGTAGTTTTGCATGATAAGATGATTTCAAATCAAAAAGTTGTCAACTACATAGTTTCATAACTTTTGGAGATCTACAATTTTTATTTAGGAAGTTTTTTCATCCGAGGTCGTTTGAAAAATTCAAATTTTAAAATTTTCAAATTCAAACGTCGTTTTTGCATGAAAAATGATTTCAAATCAAAATGTTGCCAACTACAAAATTTCATAACTTCTCAAGATCTACAAAGTTTATTTTGGTCATTTGTTCATCCGACATAGTGGTAGTAACATTGTTCACAAATCATATATATCTCTCTTCTATTTTCATGAAATTAATATGAGAGATGTATATTTTATGAACAACGTTATTGTCGCTTTGTCAAATGAAGAAATGACCAAAATAAACTTTGTAGATCTTGAGAAGTTATACAACTTTGTAGTTGAAAAGTTTTTCATTTGAATTCATTTACGGCCTCAAAAATTGATTCGAAAAACTGATTTGCCGAGGGCCAAAAAAATGCACACGGCAAAATACCTCTTTGCCGAGTGCCAAAATATAGGCACTCGGCAAAATACGGCTTTGCCGAGTGCTAGAAAAAAGGCACTCGGCAAACTGAGAGTAAATTGCTTGTTTGAGGCCCTAAATGAATTCAAATCAAAAAGTGGTCAACTAAAAAGTTTCATAACTTTTTGAGATCTACAATTTTCATTTAGTAAGTTTTTCCATCCGAGGTCGTTTGAAAAATTTGAATTTTAAATTTGAGAGATTCAAACATAGTTTTGCATGATAAGATGATTTCAAATCAAAAAGTTGTCAACTACATAGTTTCATAACTTTTGGAGATCTACAATTTTCATTTAGGAAGTTTTTTCATCCGAGGTCGTTTGAAAAATTCAAATTTTAAAATTTTCAAATTCAAACGTCGTTTTTGCATGACAAGATGATTTCAAATCAAAATGTTGCCAACTACAAAATTTCATAACTTATCAAGATCTATAAAGTTTATTTTGGTCATTTGTTCATCCGACGTAGTGGTAGTAACATTGTTCACAAATCTTATATATGTATCTTCTACTTTCATGAAATTAATATGAGAGATATGAGATATGTAGATTTTATGAACAACGTTATTGTCGCTTTGTCAAATGAAGAAATGACCAAAATAAACTTTGTAGATCTTGAGAAGTTATACAACTTTGTAGTTGAAAAGTTTTTCATTTGAATTCATTTAGGGCCTCAAAAATTGCTTCGAAAAAATGATTTGCCGAGGGCAAAAAAAAATGCACACGGCAAAAAGCTTCTTTGCCGAGTGCCAGAAAAAAACACTCGGCAAAGACGTATTTTGCCGTGTGTTTTTGTTTGCCGAGTGTATTTTATTTGGCACTCGGCAAACACGGTATTTGCCGAGTGCCCGATAAAATACACTCGGCAAAGCCTCGGCACTCGGCAAATCGCCGGTTTCCGGTTGTGATCGTTGAATATGGTCAAGAGACATCAATCTGGCACCAAGAGTATCATGCATGCTCGAGCTGGAAGTTTGGATAATTTCTCTGCTAGAAATCAGAATCCAGCAAGTTGGTGATACAAAGATGCAAACAGGGAGCACGAACTTCCCCACCGACTATATCAACCATGCAAAAAACCAAAACTGCATGATGAACGCCGGGCTGGATGCCTAGAAAACGATGCACATCGAAATTCTCTATAAGAAATAAGACCCGACAAGGGATTGACGAAGGTGATACCACCTGGTAGCCCATATGGCAGAATTCATTTAATGTAATCTAAATCCTAACTTACTAGTTACTACAATTAGACCAAACGACGGAGGGTTTTGCTCCTCCATTGTGCCGACGAGGCCCTCACACGAGGAGGTGGTGGTGATGCAGGGGGGCTTGATCATGGAGGAGTCAATAGGCTACTCACGTAGAAGTAAGTACTGCTACTTTCAAAGTTTAACAATAGGCTCCGTTCGTTGGTCTGAAACTTGGCTGAAACTGACTGAAAAATACTGTTCCGGCTGAATTGTTGTGAGAGAAAAACACTGTTCCGGCTGAAAAAAGAAGCCGAACAAGCCGAATATGGGGTAAACCGAACATGGCCTAAGAATGCATCCCTACAGCTGCACCCATTAGGTCTCCGGAACCATTGGGTCTAATCATCTCTAAACTAATAACTTAGCATGTCTCAGGTACCTGACTTTTATTAGACTCAATCCTTAGTAGTCTAATTCTATTTATAATGTCCTCCTTCGAAATCCCATAAGGTATATATTATAAAGAGACTTGATTTCTATCGATGAAGGTTCTTTTGGCAACGTAATAATAATAAGAAGAAAAATACCACCTTGCCAAGTGGGACATTCCTTGTCGCCTCTAAGATCAAGGTGGTCTAGGCGTAAGAGATCTTTTGATGAAGATGGAACCTAGCTGACATATTTATTCGAAATAATTATTTATGAGTTTGAAATGTTTATCACGTGTACATATTAAGCCCGACCACTCTCATTTTTGGAAGGTCTTTTCAATATTATGGAAGACTTTCTGGGTGTAGAACCTTCAAAATAAGAGATGGTTTACAAACTAGATTTAGGAAGGATAATTGAGTAGGGTTTAAGTTCCTTAAAAAATAATTTCTTAACTTGTACTCCGTCCGTTCCTAAATTATAGATGTATTTGTCTAGAGGAAAAGTCACATTTTACAATGGCCCACCAATAATTAGTCAAATTATGTGTAAATTTAGGGCATAAAACTTGCATCAATAAATTTGTGTACAAAGTGACTCTATGATGACATTGATTCTTTAGCAATGGACTATTTACTATAAAAGAATTTACATGTCAAATTCTACTCTGTTTGATGTTTCATGTGGTGTCGCCCATGCCAGAGGCGGGCGCACTGGCGTGCACAAGCAGCACGAGCACACCAGTAGGCATGGGCACAGGAAACTCCGCCGGGCACGACCATCTCCGAGTTTGGACAGCATGCCGCTCGGGCAAACCGTCGGGCACGAGCTACACCGGCGCGCATGGCCATCTCGAAGCTTGGACGAGATGCCGCCGGAGCTTGGAGGGATGCCATCAGCCGTAGTTGGAGTGGGCCCAAGCTTACTGGGGAGATGAGAGGTTTTTTTTAGCCACCAAAAAAGGTAGTGCTATTTGGAGGGGGGCTGCTGGGGTAATGAAATAGCCTCACCTCTCCTGATATGTCAGGTTTATGAGAATGTGGGGTGTTTTTTACAGAACTAGAAGAACGTCCCGCGCGTTGCTGTGGGAATCGCCGGTGAAATTATACTATTTATATTTACTAATATGATTAAATAAATATCATAATCTACCCTACTAATTCACTATCTTTTTCTTTCTTAGATCCACACCAAAAAATGTCCCCCGCTGAGAAGCCTAACATCCATCAATCCATCCAGAAAAATGTACCTAGGCCCAGTTTAGTTGCCGAAAATTTTGGCAAAACTACACTGTAGCATTTTCGTTGTTATTTGGCAATTAGTGTTCAATCATAGTCTAATTAGGCTTAAAAGATTCATCTCGTGGATTTTGTCTAAACTGTGTAATTAGTTTTATTTTTTATTTATATTTAATGCTTCATGCATGCGTCAAAGATTCGATGTGACGGAAAAAATTTGGAGTTTTGGAGGGGAAGTAAACAGGCCCCTAGAAAAACAACAACTTTAAAACGGACTGTCCGCTTCTCATCTCCTACGTCGGCGCTCAGCTCGGGACCTCCGCACGCAATCAGCGCCTCGCAGGATCGGCACCCGCACCCCATCCGCAGTCAGCGCCCCGCATGATCAGACGCCCCCTTCCATATACACGCGACCCTCTTTTCCATCTTCTGTACAGATAACCTTGTCGCCCTAATCAGATCGGAATCCTTGGACGCCGACGACGATAATCAGCGCTGCCCGCGCCCACAATCGACGTAAGTGAAACGCCGACAAAGGTCAGCCCCCATGATTTGGTCTTCATCCATTCTCAGTTCTCACCCTAAACTCATGATCGAGTTTTTCATCCGTTCGCTGCCATAGGACGTTAAAGTCAGCGACTGCTTGATCCGTTCAAGATCGCCGCACCCAAATCATCAGCTTCGTCCAGGTTATCCTCTAACTGTCCCTTTGAATTTTATCAGTGGCGGCCTGCGGCAGCCACAGCGGCCGGCCCCCGTGATTTGGTCTGATCCGTTCAAGATCGACGCACACAGATAATCAGCGGCCGGCCGCCATGATTTGGTGCTGAAATTGCATACATGGTTCAATATGCAGGTCCTGATATTAATCACTGGTGGCAGTTTCCACGGAGCTACGTGTACGCACGTCCACCAAGCTCCGAGCATCTCAGATCGGAGGATGAGGATTCCTTGGACGCCGGCGATAATCAGCGCTGCCCGCGGCCTCGCGTCCGCAATCAATGTAAGTGCAATGCCCTACCTCCACTCCTGCCGGAACCCCCTCCCTCCTGTGCCCCCGGAGTTGAAGCCGAGAGGCTGCTCGCAGAGCCGAACTTCAGTGCCGCCTGTGCTGTGTCTGTACGTCGTAACGTGAACTGAGAAAAAACAAGGACCTGCTGACAAGAATAGATAACAACGGAGGGTTCCAGTAGAAAATTTGCTACGGAGAAAGAAAAATAGAAAAGGACTGCATTGATTCAGAAATAGCAGGCAATCAGAAAACAGAATACAGATAGGAGTAGCACAGCAGTGGATAGTTCAGACGAATTGCATAGAAGTATAGAACAGAGGAGTGCTTAACAATATTACAAGTATTCTTGTTGTTTATTAAATCTCCCCTTCTCTCTCTCACAGCTACTTATGCTTCTCTCCCACGCCTTCTCTCATCTTGGACTGGGTCACACCCACTCAGGGCCTTGGGCTCAGACACTGGGCCTCTTCACTCGCGCGCCACGCCTTCGGCCCAGGTTGACATCTTTAGTTCGGGCGATGCCTTGTTCAGGTGTGTGGACGGCGTCGCCTTCCATGTCACCAGGTTAAGGCGCCACTGCAGTAACGCTGCTGACACAGGGTTCCTAATGCAAATTGCCTATGAGCTTTTCCTCTTTTCGTGTAAAATGATCTATTGTACTGCTGAATTAGCTAATACATTTAGCAAAACCATAGTCTATTTGTCCACGATAAATCCCAAGTTACATCACCTTAATTAATTACGTTAATTAATTATGTCAACTCCACACTAGGGTAAAAGTTTCACACCTATAAAAGCTTATATAAAAGTCTATGGTGTTGTTTAGATCCTTAATTTTTTGTCAACTTTTTCAGGTACTAAAGTTACTTCGTTTTGAAGACAGGGAGTTCGATTCTCTGCCCCTAACCCTCCTAGGCTAAACCTAAGAAACAGAGGGAGTTTGTACTGAACACTACTACACTAAAATTTTTACTAGGCATTCGCTTTTGGGGCTCTGAGGCGGGCGGGCCGGTTGCCCGCCTCCGTTATTCGGTGGCCGGGCAGCCAGCCCAACAACCGCCTCGGTTAATTGATTAACCGAGACGGTTGCTTTGAGGCGACCGCCTTGGTTATACTCTTCCTGTACTGCGGCTAGGGTTCCTGCCACCCGTCGGTTATACCCTTCCTATACTTTTCCTCTTAATGCATCTTTGCCATAAACGACAGAAGAACGAGAGCAAAACAGTAATGTTCGGTGGTCTGCTTCCTTGCCAAAACAGGATATTAATTGACATCTACATGTTGATCCTTTTTCTGAAGCACACTTTTATTTGCTCATACAAATATGCACACTTTCATAGTTTTACTAGAAGAGAGCCTGAAGAGGTTATTTATTTTAATTTTATGATTTATGTTTTAGATACTACCGTAGCGTTAGCACGGACAATATACTAGTACATGTTAGTGGATGATTTTTAGGATTATGATGTGGACAGCTAAATATATGTTAGTAAATGATGTTGTTTACTAATGTGAATAACTTGAATAAAGACATAATGGCATATGTTAGTTAGATGTGTTAGTGGATGATGATATAGACACTTTGCATGGCGAAATAGTTGAATGTGCTAGTGTGATGTTCTAGTGGATGCTGATGTGGACACTTTGCATGGCAAGATAAATTGCCAGTGGAGTTTATCTTTATAAGAGATATAGATATATTAGGAGGGTCCCCTGCTGGATATATATTAAAAGTTGCGTGAAACAACAAAGAAATACAAATTAAGTGGAGAAAGGGAAGGGAAAAAAGCTCAAGAGACAAAGAAAGAGGTAAAGAAGATGAGAAAAACTAAAAGCAGGATCGATCTTAAGACTGGCTATCCATTGATTGATACGGGGTGAATAACTTCTTTTGGTTCGCAGAAGCAGCAGGTCAAACTCAGACTTGAAGTAGGCCTTGGAGTTATGGATTGCTGGATTTGTCTCAAGAAAAATGAGATCATTCATTGTTTTCCAAATTGTCCAGCATGTTATAATAATTATTGCCATGAAGAAGGGTACTTAAAGTTGTTCCTTGAAACTTTGTAACACCTGGGAAAGGTCCAGGGTGTAATCAATCTGGATGTTTATCCATCTCCAACAATGAATTGCAAATGGGCAATGTATAAACAAGTGAATCAAAGATTCCTATGTAAGTCCATCACACTGTGGGCAGTTGTAGTCTTGCATAACTATATTTTTTTTTATTAGTAATTCCCTTGTACGTAGTCTATGCTTTATTAGCCATCAAAAGAAAATTTTATGCTTTTTTTAGCATGAGCTTTTCCAAATCCATTTAAACGCTCGATATATAGTTAGGTGTCCACTCAAGTGTCTGTAAGCCTTTCTTACTGAGAATTGTTCTGAGTTCCAAATGTATGATCAAGTATGGAGCGGATCATTTAGAGTAATCTCTTGTAAGAAAAAGACTATTAGAGAACTGCTGGATGCTTTAGGACTTATGAAAATGAGGGCTTGTGGCCTGAATTGTAAGCCTTTCCATTTTTTAAAGCTAAATAGGGGTCCTGTTGAGCCTTTTTTTTCTTATTATTATTCTATTCCTTCTATTCTAAAGTATAAGTCATTTTAATTTTATGGGAATATCAAAGCATCTCAAGTTTGATCGAATTTATATAATAAAATAATATTTTTCGTACCAAATAAGTATCCTTATATTCTTCATTAATTATATTTTTATAGTATATTTACTTGATGTCATAAATCTTTATAATTTTTGAGATATTTTGACTTAGAATAACTGATAATTCGAAATGGAGGGGAGTATCTCAAGGAAAATGAGTTTGATGGCCCAATAAAACACCCGAGTTGCTCTAGTGTGCTCCCTCTGTAGCAAGTGTTTTAGCGTCAACGACTATCGGTCGCATCGCTATCCATCGCCGTTGCCCGCTGCAATGCGTCAAAGGACTGGAAATCTGGAATATGCCAGGAACAAAAACTGGCAGCGGCCACTGGAGCTGTCACTGTGGTGATGAGGTCCCATTGAACCGCGGTCTCCGTCGCGAGGAAACTGCCCGGAAGATGGAAGCGCTTGCAACTTGGAGCTCCTAGTTTACTCGTGCACGGGCTTGGGACCCACGCATCCCCTAACGATGACCGTAGTATTGTTTATTTATCCTCTGAAATTTTGGATGATCAGGTCAGCAGAGCACGTGATGATTTTAGTACGAAAAGTCTTCTTTATCTATTTTCTCAGGTCGAAAATGACGCCCCATGGCATGGCGGTTGTTGGTTTCCTCCTCCTGCTGGCATTTTTCTTTTCGTCGCCTCTCGTTGCAATTTGATGGTTGGAGTTGGTGCCAGGACAGGGCAGGTTCATTTCACCCAGGACCCAAGGAAATGCGCAGCCGTGCCGCCGGCCGTAGCCCGTTTGAAGCGAGAGAGAGACACCCGCCACCTGATCGAAGGAGGAGAGTCTGAACCAGATCACGACGTCTGTCTGAATGTGTCAGTCATGGAGCGGGTTCTTGGTACTCCTGAAAGGGCCTTGCTAGATGGCTGCACCTGCACGATCGGTCTTATGCTGAGACGATGCCCCTACCGGTATGCAACAGCCACAAGTATCTTCGTCATGGAAAAATAGGAAATGTCAGTAAGCTGTAGATTCTTCTGGTTGTTATTAGTTACTGTGCAATTCGAGTGACATGGAGCCACACATCGAGATCTTTTTTGTGGTACGAAAGATTAAAGAATAGTGAGCCAACGCCATCGAGAAACACTGAAGACTTTTTTTCCCTTTTTGAAAATAATTTACACTTTCCACAGTAAATTTCGGTGCAATCACTGAACTCCTCGAGCAGCACGTGGAGCAGTGGAAGATTTCAGGGAAGAGGAAGCAACCGTGAGGTTTCCTCTGTCAATGTTTGCCACCATATTTCTGTCTAAAAATGTTTGCCACCATATACTCGTCATACTCTATAACTCTAATGTTTGACCCAGGCAATAACACGACAGTGATTTGGTTCCAGATGTCAATTCGACCGAAAACGCAAAGTCTTAACGCCGGACGAGCCAGGTACCAACCGAAACGCCATCATGAATCATCCTCCTGCAATTTCCTGCGTCTCAGTCCAGACTCCAGGATGACCAATGTTTGTAAAGTCAGATTCCTCCATGACCCCATGAATCAAACCAACGTAGAAAGCAATGCCGGTATGCGCTGTGCGTCGATGGCATGCGTGGTGAAATGCACAACGTGCAGGATAACGAGGGCCGCAAGCGGCACTCGGCTATCATCAGCACGAGTTAAATATACACAAATGGCGTGCCTTTTCTGTTCTCTATAGTCTCGGACACAATAGGAAATGCTCTTCTACTAGTGTCAAAGACTCAAAAGGGCGGGAAGCAGTTTGGTTGTTGGCAGACTAGAGAACCCCATTTGGCTTGCTGAATCTTGGCTAAAAAACACTGTTCTGGCTGAATTGTTGTGAGAGAAAAACACTGCTCCGGCTAAAAAAAACAAGCTGAACACGTCGGTTTATGGTAAGCCGAACGGGGCCTATATGGTCGCTGTCGTCGTCTTCCCCTTCTCCGGTCCTCCTTTATTTATCTTGGGAAATATGGTCCAGGAACAATGTAACACACGATTGAAGAGGAATGACCTTTTAGGTCTTTGCGATGACCTATCCTGTCTTTGCCAATTTGCCAATTTGCTGCCCCGCAAGGCGCAAGCACGCGCGGATGATCATGCAACTGGTAGTGCTCGCACAGAGACATTCTGGCCCCACGCAATTTCCTTTCTTTTCGTACCTTTTATTTTCATTCAAAGGAGCAAGGGGGTCCTCGTAAATAGCACGGCTAGCCAGCTCTTTTACATTGTACTCCGTAACATTCAGAGTTTTCTTTTCACTTGGAATATCTTTTTTAAATGATTTTGTTCATTTATTTGGTTGTACTTGTATTCTCTCTATGTGTATCCACTGCCTCCATATAGCTATAGTTCATTAATAACCTCGTTTTAAATGCATGACATTATCATTGAATAAATTTCCGACAATTATACTTTCGTTCCACGTAGAAGCATATCTGCTAGTACATATATATTTATATTTGCAATAAGGATGGTATCACAATAGAGTTATTAGGATTTCACGAAGCGCATAAGCATATATATAAATAAAAAGAAAATGATTGCAACAGCTCCGCACCACGCTTGTAGGTTGGCAGCCACAAGGGAGCGATAAATTTCACAAGTGCTGCGGGGGTGAGGATGGTATTTAGGAGCTATATGACCTATTTGATTCGCGATGTGACACTGTCTAGCAGCGATCTAGGTCGCTAGCTCTAAATCAATGGTGTGAGTTGTTGTCTAAGACAAACTTCCCTGGATTCTCAACCAAACAGGCCCATACTGACGCAAGGTAGCCGAGGAGCAGGGAACTACCAGTGATAGAAAACTTTAAAGTTGGCATAAACTTTAAAGTAAAACAGTTCAAACTCTAAACTCCAAGTTTTGTTGTTCCAAAGCTTGGAGATGGCACAAGTTCACAACGAATACTCTTGTAATCAGAGACAAGCTCAAATGGGAGGACTTTAGTGTTTTTAATTATTTGGAACTTTTTTGAATAATTATTTGGATTCTAAAATCTAAAAGAATCCGGACTTCATGGTTCCCAATGTTGAGTTTAATCCTCAAATCGTATAGATGTTGTTCTTATCTTTTATCCGGGGAGGTGGATGATTTAGATGCAAATATAGAGACTGCCTTATATATTTTTTATAATAAAAAGAGTGGGGTTAATGTGGATGAAGATTATGTGTTACTTACTCAAAGTTATTTTTACAATGTAGAGTTGGATAATTTACATATAGATATAGGGATTAGTCTAGAGTCTTTGTGGCAGAACCGCCTAATCTAATGCCTCTCAGGAGTACTTGTCTTTCATTAGACACTAAGTACTCAAGGGAGGACACTAAATTACATAATTCCGTCGAGCGCATCCCAAGGGAGAACCCAAAAATCCACATTTTTCCATTAAGATCACAAATGAGAGAATAAAGCTTATAATATTCTTAAATCATAACATCATAGTATAATATTTATTGTTTATAACATCGGAATATAACCATGCTATCAGAGTTTCAGCGGAAATAAAATCATTTAACGACAAGTTAAACATTAACATGATGATCCGTTATATACATCATAACATGTTATAAGTTTTCCATTGTAAAACATTTTGGGTGAAAGTTTCAAATAAACTCTATGTCCGCAACGTTAAGGAAATCCTCACTGAGTCCACCAGGAGATTTCCACACACAAGTGTCAGCTCCACATGTTCCTGTCACCTACAACAGGGTAGAACAAACCCCGAGTAATCAATTGTACTACGCAGACTTACCCGTCAGAGGAAAGAAAATACTTCAAGGAAATGCAAAGCTATCTGACTTGTGGTTTATTGCATCTGCAGGAAGCATTACTAAACGTGTGTCCTTATATTCAATTTCATTAGTAGTCATAATTAATTCACTAACTAACCATTCTATATAAGCACATGTGCTACTTTTAAGCAGGTGGTAAGCAATCAGAATCATTTTACTATCTTTCATATTTCAGTTCTTACTACGGTGCTAGACTATAGACAAAGTCGTATCAGATTACCCAGCGATTCATGAATCAATGTGCCCAGCTGGGTACCCTGAAACACACGCCCGCTTGTACCCCAGGCACAAACAAGACCAACCCACCACTCTCCTGTCAAGGGGTCTAGGTCCCCATCCAAACTTGGACTTCAAGCCCCCACACTTGGGTCCCGTACTTAGTGTGGTGCTTAGACACCCACCATCCCCACCTATAATCAGTAGGTCCGGAAAGAGCTGGAACCCACGACAAGAGAGCAATGAGCCTTTCCTGCTCCCATAAACAAGTATGTGTTCAGGATAATAAGTCTTTGACCTGACTAGAATCCAATGCAATGGACGGTCCTTAATCGACACAAGCAAAACAAGCGCAATCCGAGCCTCGCTCTAATGCCAAACCAAGTCCAGATCCAAGTACCATTCTGCCCGGTCTCCAATTATCATTCATATATTTTTTGTGTGATAGTAATATAATAACAACAATAATATCTTTCCTATCTCTCATGAGTGACAGGCAATCACTCGACTTCTATCGTAGTCCTGTAGCATCCTGTCATACTAGTAAAACTCATAGGACAATGATATATATATATATATATGTATATATGCAAGTGGGTTTCATTCAACTCCTTAAACTTAATGCACAAGTATAAAATAAAGTGTAGAATAATAGGGGTTATTGTTTACACCAAAATTTGGGAGAAAGAACACGGGAACTCACAGGCTTTCAAGGTTGTGCCAGTCAAGAAAGATCGATGTCAGCCGATTCGAATATAACTCTGGGATCGGATATATTAGGGTGACATCAGCGGACAGCAATGATGAACTACGGTTGGCACCCGGAAATTATATGTCAGACTCTACAAAAAAGGAAAAATTAGAGTCCAAGTTATCTTAAATTAGGAATGTTTTCATTATGCCAAAGATTGTATTAAGTCGTACTCGAGTAGAGTTCGTTTTAGGCTCCGGGTATAAATGCCAAACCCCGACTATTGTAAAAGAAACCAATCAATCAAATACAAATCAATTACTTTTTTCGGCTTCAGCCACCCCTTAGGAGTAGGAGTAGAGTAGATCTCGGTGAGTTCTTCGGCAAGTACGGCTGTATCGATCCGGTCGATCTCCACTGCTTGTTGTAAGTACCGTCATGATTTATACCTCTGTTCGTATGGCTGCATCGATCCGATCGACTCCCACTGTGGCTCTGGTATAAGCTAGTTATCGACTCTTGCCTAATTCAAATATGGCCTATGTGATTCTGCCTCACACCCCACTGCTTGAATTAGATCAAGGTCAAGTTATTGGCTCTATCTTAGTATGGCAATCTTTGGTAGATTCATTAAGTTACCGATATTGCTTATTGCTTTTATTGTTTATCTAATTACAGCAATATCACTCTGTCCGATTGAGATTGATCTGGATCGGCCTTATATCTTGTTTAACTCATCGTTTGCTAATCTAAAACTGATCTAATCTATATCTTAAATGATGAGTTATGTTTTTATCGGCTGTTTTGCGTCAATCTTAATCGTGCATAGCGTGCGGATAAGGCACATTCGATCTTGAGTAGATCTATGAGTTAATGAAAGCCGTTCCATGGTCCGTCATCATGGCCTGTGGGATTCTGCCTCTCACCCCACTATTGGCACCGTGGAGTTGGGATCATCGGTTGGTAGATCCGTTCCTGAGGAAGCATGACCTTAACTGTGCGCTATGCCTGAATCGGCTGTTTAGCCAACATCGAATGCTTCACGAACAGTTCACATTACGAGATCGTTGAAGTAGAGATAAGTTGAAAGATATGTTAGCCCCATGATCTTGTTATTGTATTACGGCCTGTATGATTCTGCCTCATGCCCCACTGATATTAGTAATGAGTTAGGGTCGTCGAGTCTATTGTTGTTTCTACGGCCTGTATGATTCTGCCTCATGCCCCACTGGTCATGGCGATAGATGAGATCTAACATGTTCATTAGATTTATCTTTATTAAATGGTTAAGTGATGTTGAATTATTTCTCTATACAAAGAGGAATTCGGTTACTAATAATCATTGGCTCAGTACAAACCTATCACTGTTGATATCTTATTGCCATTGATTAATATTTATTTAAATGATGTTTATCCTGAATGATAACTGATTCTCTTCACACGACCCCATGAGCTCTAACTGACTTATTCTCATGAATATACTGGAATCGGCTATTTAGCCGATTTCCTTTCATATCGTCTCTCACAGCCGTATATTCGGGACTGTCTGGTAACACCAGCAAGTTTTACCCTTAATTATTGATGAACTTTCTCTCCTTGTCAATTGCAGGGTCAAATTGACTGGCATACCTCGAGAGGATTGCGCAGGATCGACCACCCCTATGCTGAAGCTAGGCGGATCTGCTCCATTGAGCGGACCCTTCTGGCTTGCTGCGTGTGTCCTTGGCATGAGACGAAATTCTGTGTCGACACACGTTTCTAGCACGCCCGGTGGGACACCACAATCATCATGGCGGTTCATAACAACAACATCCTTATGGTACATTATGAAGACCTACCTGATGAAGATAAGGATACCATCAACAAAGCTATAGAAGAATTTCAGAAGAAGTGTTTGTTGTCCTACACCAAAACATGTGACAGCATAATTATTCAGAAATTTCTACTACCAAGAGTTCTACTACATGGGCAGACAGATACGGTCGAAGCTGAAGATAGGCATTTCTTTATGGAAGCCATAGACAAGTCTGTTCGTGTTGCCATATCAAGTCGTAATGAAACTTTCGTTGACGCGTTTCACAACGCCATGAAAGAGGAGATTCATGGAATTCCAGTTGGTTAGGTTGGATCGACTTGTTATAATATTCTAGATCCGTTTACCCAAGGGACTAATCAAGTTAGTACCAGTCATCAAGAAGCAGCACCAACTGATAATGGTGGCATCCAGACACTTCAAGGTTCATCTGAACAAACTCCTAGTACTACTACAAATCAGATACAGTACAATCCTAGACCGTCAGTACAGCATGTGTAGCAGCCAGCGGGGCAAAGTCAAAACCAGATGATCAATTTTGATACATCAGGCCATATACCATCATTGGCTCAGAAGATAGCGCCATCAATTCAAAGGATCTATAGAGATATAGATCCTTATATCTATAATTAGAGACTTCAAGCAGCAAGCCAGCAAAGGACCCAACAGATTAAGATTCTACAAGGCTATCACTATGGCATGGATTATAACACCCTCCACATGATACCAAATCTAGGATATCAAGGCACGCGGGATTTCAATCCACAGATAGGTCAGCAAGTACCGAGAAATCTAAATCCGCAGGCTGACGAGTTGCTGCTCAAGGAGACTAAGATGATGAAGAATCAGTTCGGTCTGAAGCCAAAAGGAATGACTTTTTTTTGTATAAATGCCCATATCTAGAATGGTATGATTTGGCCACTCTTCCTACAAATTACAGGCTTCCAGAGTTCGCCAAGTTCACTAGTCAAGACAGTACAAGCACAATAGAACATGTTAGTCGATATCTTACACAATTGGGCGAAGGTTAGTTGAGGATGCCCATCAAGTTCATTTCTTCTCCTTGTCCTTGTCAGGGCCGACCTTCACTTAGTTCTTGTCATTACCAGTCAACTCCATTGCCAATTGGGCTGATCTGGAGAAGAAGTTTCATATATATTTTTACACTAGGACTGGAGAGAAGAAAATAATCGATTTGACAACCATGAGACAGAGGACTAATGAATTGGGCACTGAATTTCTTCAGAAATTCTGAGAGACTCAGAATCTGTGTTTCTCGTTGAGCTTGGCCGATGATCAACTAACTGCTTTAGCCATCCAAGGAATGCTGCCGATGTGGAAAGAGAAACTATTGGAATAGGAATTTGACAACTTAGGTCAATTGGCTCAATGAGTGGTGGCACTTAATAGCCAATTCTAGAGCATACGTAGAGATACCCGATTCCAGAAGAGTACCTTAGTGGCCGAAGCTTACGATCCATATTCAGTCGATGACGGCTATGAAGATGAAGAAGAAGAGGTTATTGCAGCTAAATGGAATTGGGGCAAGAAGACAGTGATGGTACCAAATCCTTGGGGAAGAGGAGTTGAGGAGAGTTATGACTTTTATGTTACCAAATCAGACAAACTCTTCGATTTCTTGCTTGAGAAGGGGTAGATCAAGTTGCCCGATGGTCATGTCATGTTGCCCCCTGATCAGTTGAAGAACAAGAAGTTCTGCAAATTCCATAACGCTACTTCTCATGCCACTAATGAATGCAGAATCTTCAGGCAGCATATATAGAGAGCTATTCAGCAAGGGAGGCTCAAATTCGATACACCTCGGAAGATGAAAGTCGATGATAATCCTTTCCTAGGAGATCAGAACATGGTTGATGCTGGGCTGTTTAAAGGAAAAACCAAGGTCCTAACATCGACCAAATTGAGAGAAGCTGGGATAGTCGATCCTAAAATACAAATATCGGCTGATGAGTACAGAGAGATTAGAAGACGTCGTGCAGAACAAAAGAGCTGATATGAGCAGAGGAAGATGTCGAAAGCAGAAATATCAAAGTCGCGGGTCACATCTCAGATTCTGTTGAATAAATAGCAGCGGCAGAAGGAAAAAATTATCAATGTTGGTTAAAAGATCAAGCATACCAGCATCAATTAGAAGAAGAGAGGTATAAAAGGAAACAAACTGAATTATATTGGAATTGTCCCTTCTTTAGGTATTGCTGGAATAAAGGTTTGAAGTTACCTACCAGACATGACTGTCTAGAATGTAGCAATCAATATCGGGAGTATAGACAATCTCGAACCAACCACCGGTCTATCCATGCTCAAGATGCATATCATCATAACAACATGGATCAGCACTTAAAAAATGAAAGTGTTCATGATCAGTTGGGAAAAGAGTCATTGGACAGGACTGGGCTAATCATGAAGAAGAAGGCACTGAAAGAAGATACACGTGGCAGGAAGGCTAGTGGTGCCTAGGAGATTTGACGAGAAGCCAAAAGAGAAGGGTGCAACGCCTAAGGAATAGAGAGATGGAACAGGCTCAGGCACCCGGTAAAACTCAAGTATGGCGTACCAAGTAGATAGCTGATAAGAGGAAACCATCGGCTAATATCCAAATGGCTTTTCTGTTACCATCAGAATTTAGAGCTCTGGCAGATCAGGAAGTTTATTCAGACTATGATGAGTCAGAGTATGAAGAGATGGTTGCCAAGTTAATAGTTGTGCAGCAAGAAATATTTGATAAGCCAGTCAAGCATCGGCACTTAAAGGCTTTATATATGAAAGGTTTTGTTGATGGGAAGCCGTTGAACAAGATATTGGTGGACGGAGGTGCTTCTATCAATCTTATGTCATACACCACTTTCTGTAAGCTTGGCAAGGGACCAGAAGATTTGCTTGAGACCGACATGATGCTTAGAGACTTCAGAGGAAATACATCCAAGACCCGGGGGGCAATAAACGTCGAACTGACAATTGGGAGTAAAACTCTGCTCACCACGTTCTTTGTCATTGATGGGAAATGATCATATAGTTTACTTCTCGGTCATGATTGGATTCATGCGAATTGATGCATACCGTCGACCATGCATCAGTGTTTGATTCAATGGCATGGAGATGATGTCAAACTGGTTCGTGCTGATGAGTCCATAAGCATCGCAACAGCCGATCCAGTCTTTTGGGAACTAGGAGATTTCAAGTGTTTTTTTGGCAAGTCATGGGAAGGAGGCTTCATTAAGATCAGCAATGAAAGCCAACAACCGATGCAAGCAATTGGCTCTGAGAGTTTGTTTTAGTAGAAAAGTTACAGCTTCATGTCGACCGTTGGATCAAAAGAAAAATGAGTATTAAGTCTTGGAGATGGGTTTAGGCCGACGTATGTGAATGCTGAGTTAAAGTGTAAGTGCGATTCAGAGTTAATGGATTTCTTAAGAGAAGTTCTGTTTCGCTTAATAGGATGCTTGGCCTGGGTTAATTACTCATTTGACCTTTGATATTGAAAGTTCTATGGAACGTTATCCTAGCGTCTGATCAACATCTGATAGCCGATTTGTTCTCGGCTCTAATAGCCGATACCAGAAGGGTATCGCCTCTAGTTCAAAAAGTAAAGATCTTCAAAGATAGTAAAAGTCGATACGATATGCATCGCCTATAGAGCAAAGACAAAAGAAAAAGCAGTCATACGCAAAGGTACCAAATGACTGAAGGAAGGAAATCGAAGGATTCTCTTAATAGAAGCCGTGTTTTCAGACTCAACTGGATTAAGATCAAAAGTCTGAGATCGGTTGTTTTAAATTGGCTCTTTAGTCAAAACAAAGAAACAATGAGACAACAGGAAAGTATGGTCGTACAAGCATTAACTTATGAATTACAAGTTCAAGACATCTTGGATAATTTTTAATAGTTCTAGCTAGACGACATCGACTTCTACAATCTTTTGCTCGTACTCTTTGGCGGTTCTAGGAGTGTTCTCAAGACTGCTACGAATGGCTCTGCTTCTTTTTACCTTGGCCAGCAATTTCTATTTCTTCTATTTGATGACATCGAGGATTTGGGCCAGAGTAAACTTGAGACGGTCAATAGCAGCTTTCACGCTTTCTAGTTCCTTATCAAGTTCGGCATATTTGATTTCTAGCTGGGAAAGCTCTGGATCGGTCCTGGAGGAGGAATTTTTTAGATCATCAATTAGCCGCATCAACTCTTTAGCCACTTGCTTGTTGGAGCTGTCCTAGGCCATCAAAGCTTTATGGTTGGACAGGTTTCTCTGAATCTTTTTCGCCTTTAGAGCTTGATCTTCAAAAGAAGACAAATATAACAAGACTCTGGAGAGGGTTGGAGATGGATCACCCTTTATAGCCAAGAAGACTCTCTGCATCGAGTTGGTGTCTTGGATCAGATCGGCTACGTCCTTCTCAAGCATTGGCAATATATGTCTTAGCCGCTTTCTGGTCTCTACCGACAGGGCTTCGCTAGGAGAAGTAGCTAACAATTTGATTTGATCCTCATCAAAATATTCCTCAAAATTGAGAGAATGGTTATGGGCTGGGAGGTTGGATGCCTGTGTACAAGAGAAAACTTGATTAGAAGGTTTGGCTCGATTTATCACAAAGTGAACAACAAAGAAGATATGGCGCCTTCTCTATAGCGGCCTCTGTCGGAGGGGAAGGGGCAGCTGATGATGCTCCAATGACATCCAGCTGAGTTAGCTCTAACTTCTAGCGTTGACATCTGAAATGATAGGGGAAATTTTCAGTTCACGATCGTCACGATGGAAAAGTCATATAGTTTCCTTACCATCAGGTGTGTGCCGGATTGGGGGATCGGTAGTCTGAACACCGACCACAGGATTATTCCCAATGTCAATTGGATCATTGCCAATAGATGAACTACCAGATTCCTATTCTTGCATGAATGTTTCATCAAAAGATGTCTGGAATAATGAATAGCCAAATAAGAGGTGGGGATAACAATGAATCAAGAAATCAAGAAGGATGCTCCAATAAATTTCAAAGATGGAACTTACATTTTCTGTCGTTATGGGAGTATCGGTTATTTCAGCTGAGATCGGCTCCATTTGTGGATCAGCCAATGAAGGTTCAGTTGGGGCTGAATCAAATGCCTAGGATAGCAATCCGGCACCCAAGGTAGACTATGACGCAATGCTCGATAACTATGAAGGAACGAGATTAGAAAGTTAAACACCAATTCAAGGAAAAGGCGAATTGATTACCTGAACAACTGATGGTCTCGTTCTATGTAGTTTCTTCCTAGTAGTAGCCTTCTGAGTTACCCCTAGAGACGCCTTGCACTTTGGGGGGTGACATGTCACAATTGTGAGAGCAGCGGGGGTTCTCATCAATCTCTTCGAGGAAGGTGCGGCTGATCCCATCCTTGAAACTAGGCATGAGAGTTGGTAATCTATGGGACGCCCTCTCCTGTCTAGAATTGGTGGGTCGAATTTGACATCCTAAAAGGATCAATCAGAATGATTGGCAAAAGGATTCGCCAAGTAGTCTATCTGAAAAGGGAAATAAAAGATTACCTCACTACCAGAAGCAAATTCCTCGTCTAGAGCTATACACAGAGGGTGGACTGGCCCACAGAAAAGATGGGAATGCCATTCTTGCAACTAGGTGTCAAAGAGGCTAGAAGAGAAACTAGCTATGACCCAGTCATGCAAGGAAAAAGAAGGGAGGTCTGACCCCCAATTGAAAGATTCTAGAAGCTTCCAGCACGTCGCTGACATCTTCCCTTGGCTTCAAGATGTTCTCAAAGAACAGGCGGGGGGGGGGGGGGAGTTGGCCGAGGCCGAACTGACGGGCCACAAAAGATGGGTTGTAGAACTCGTAGGTTGGAGGATTGCCCGGGGTGGAGGAGCCTTTGACCATTTTGCCACAACCATGACGAAATTTGGCCAGAAGAACACAGGGCTTGATAAAGGTATTAAAGATCACGACCGCTATCTTGTCCGAGCAGTCAGACTCAAATCAGAACTTAAATGGAAAGGTCAGTTCATCCTCCTCCTTATAAGGTAGCCAAGTCAGGATGGCTACATCAAACCCTTTGTAAAGCATTTTGAAGAAGTGGCCAACATCGAAGTCAATGGTTATGGCCGATGTAGCCTCACCATAATTCATACACTGTCGAGTTCTTCCTTCTTCGCCTCTGTATTCCTCATCAAAATTGGAGAAGGGAAAACTCAGATCTCTAAGATTAGGCCTTACCGACTTATGCATGTACAGGTTGAGCCACAATTGTATTAGCCACCAAGGGCCGCTGATAGTCTATACTGGTTCATTCTTCAGCAGTTGAGCAACCACTTAGTACATCAGATGATAAGCAGCTCCTAGTAGATATTTTCCAAGAGGGATATCCTTACCTAATGCCAGGTGTTCTGCCATAAGTTTGTAATTATAAGTCAGGCCACAAGATGACCCACAAAAGATAAATTTCTCCAGCCACATATTCAAAAAGGCCACGTACTCTTGTTCACTAACAGACGATCCATCCTCAACATGATTCAGATTGTAACTCGCCCATCCAGTATAGTCTGCTATCTTAGCCAATCTTTTGGAACCAGCACTCAAGTATTCATAAGGTTGCTTTGGTCCAGTAGTTCTAAGGCCGGTCTACATGTATACATCGGCTAGGGTAATGGTCATCGAACCATGGCCAAAAATGAAGGCATTTAGAGCATTAGATCAAAAATAAGAAGCAGAGATCAGGAGTGAATCATTTCTCTCCATTTCGGACAACAAAAGTGTTAGACACTGGTTCAGATCATAAAGCTCCCAATCTCCACCCTTTTTCGTGGATACCCTACAAAACCAGTCTCTCCATCCCTTAGGCGCTTTAGGCCAGTTTCTAAAGGGAGTTTTGTTCTAAGAAGACAAGTCCACTATGGACCTTTTAAGAGGGATCTAGAGGGTTTCTTGGTAGATAAAATCAGATGGATCAGGGTCTCCCATCGGCCCAAGGAAGTAAGCATTAGGGACAATAGCCGATGGAATCAAGATCTCGTTCTTCATTTCCTCGGATAAAAGAAATTCAAAAGGAGTGGAAATACAGGGTAATGGCCGACACCTGGAGAATGGAAACTGGAAACATACCTCAGGAACATGATCATAGGTCGCCATCATAGCCGGAGCAAGTTTAGATCTAACAAAGATTGCTCGAATAAACAGTTTGATGGAACGACGAATTTGCTAGGGTTTGGGTCCCTAGTAATGGCGACGTCGGCTCCAGAAAAGAGGGGAAAACAAAAAGGCTGAGTGCGTCGAAAGAGGCACTATTGATGTTGTGTGAGGCTTAGGCCAAAAAGTCAGGAGTTATGCGTATTTCTTAGATAAGGACGGTTGCGGCACAGTAAACCGATGAGTCAGAATTTTGGGATAAAACCATTTTATCCCAAAATTGGGGGGCATGTGTTTACACCGAAATTTGGCAGAAAGAACGCGGGAACTCATAGGCTTTCAAGGTTGTGCCAGTCAAGAAAGATCGATGTCAGCCGATTCGAATACAACTCTGGGAATGGATATATTAGGGTGACGTTAGTGGACAGCAATGATGAACTACGGTTGGCACCAGGAAATTACATGTTGGACTCTACAAAAAGGAAAAAATAGAGTCCAAGTTATCTTAAATTAGGAATGTTTTCATTATGCCAAAGATTGTATTGAGTCATACTAGAGTAGGGTTCATTTTAGGCTCCGGGTATAAATACCAAATCCCGGCTATTGTAAAAGGAACCAATCAATCAAATATAAGTCAATTACTTTTTTCAGCTCCGGCCACCCCTTAGGAGTAGGAGTAGAGTAGATCTCGGTGAGTTCTTCAGCAAGTATGGCTGCATCGATCCGGACGACCTCCACTACTTGTTGTAAGTACCGTCATGGTTTATACCTCTGTTTGTATGGCTGCATCGATCCGGTCGACCCCCACTGTGGCTCTGGTATAAGCTAGTTATCGACTAATTCAAGTATGGCCTATGTGATTCTGCCTCACACCCCACTGCTTGAATTAGATCAAGGTTAAGTTATCGGCTCTACCTTAGTATGGTAGTATTTAGTAGATTCATTAAGTTACTGTCGGCTAAGTGGGCACACTTCACCGCACGGACGTCGTTAGCTACGTCGATGCTTAGACCTCGCCGCCTACGCCAGGCACTCCTCGGTGCTCGGACCTCGCCGCCTATGCCGAGCACTCCTTGGTGCTCGGACCTCGCCGCCTATGCTAAGGACTCCTCGGTGCTCGGACATCGCCGCCTACACCGGGGACTCCTCAGTGCTCGGACCTCGCTGCCTATGTCAAGGACTCCTCGCTCCTCGGTGCTCGGTCATCGACAGCAACGCCGGGGACTCCTCGCTCCTCGGTGCTCGGTCATCGCCAGCGACACCGGGGACTCCTCGGTGCTCGGTCATCGACAGCGACGTCGGAGACTCCTTGCTCCTCGGTGCTCGGTCATCGCCAGCGACACCGGGGACTCCTCGCTCCTTGGTGCTCGATCATCGCTAGCTACGCTGGGGACTCCTCGCTCCTCGGTGCTCGGTCATCGATAGCGACGCCAGGGACTCCTCGCTCCTCGGTGCTTGGTCATCGCCAGCAACGCTGGGGACTCCTCGCTCCTCGGTGCTCGGTCATCGCCAGCGACGTCGGGGACTCCTCGATGCTTAGACATCACCGCCTACACAGGGGACTCCTCGCTCCTCGGTGCTCGGTCATGGACAGCAATGCCGGAGACTCCTCGCTCCTCGATGCTCGGTCATTGCCAGCGACGCCGGGGACTCCTCGCTCCTTGATGCTCGGTCATCGCCAGCGACGCTGGGGACTCCTCGCTCCTCGGTGCTTGGTCATCGCCAGCAAAGTCGAAGACTCCTCGATGCTCGGACATTGCCGCCTACATCGGGGACTCCTCGCTCCTCGGTGCTCGGTCATCGACAGCGACGCCAGGGACTCCTCGCTTCTCGGTGCTCGGTCATCGCCAGCGACGCTAGGGACTCCCTTACTGCTCGGATCTTGCTACGTCTCATAGGTGTGCTATCAAGCTGCTCCATGCTATTCGGATCAGGGTGCTGATCTTGGGTAGCACGTCTAGGGTCTTGATACGCGTATGTCAGACAACGTCAGCAAGCTTTTGGACTTCTTTGACCCTGCTATAAGATTCATTCTTCATCTTCCAGCAGACTCGGGGACTAAGTGGGCACACTTCACCTTGCGGTGAATGTGCTTGTTCTCATCTCGAGGCTATGCCCAGGGACTGGCTGCCTGCTCGGCTAGTCTTCTATTTTATGACCCTGGCACCACGTGACTGCGTCACCTACTATCAGGCTCAGGGACTAACTGTGGGGGTATGGCCCCCAAGACATGGGCCGCACCATCGGAGGTGGCCTGGCCCACAAGATCGAGGCGTGCACGGCACTGCTCGGCTTGCACCGCAAGACATTGTATAGTACCAAATAGGATATTTTACTTGTAACCCTGCCCCTCTAGAGTATATAAGGAGAGGCAGGGGTCCTCTACTTGACATCATGTATTAAATACAATACACCAAAGACACAGGACACAGGGTATTACGTCGATCAGATGGCCCGAACCTGTCTAAATTGCTGTCTCTGCGCCTTGTGTCACCATCTAGTTCCTGATTACGCGCATCCCCACCGACAAATCTACCATCGTGGGATACCCCTCGGTGGACTGCAGAGCATATTCTGTCAATAGTTACCAATATTGCTTATTGCTTTCATTGTTTATCTAATTATAGCAATATCACTCTGCCCGATTGAGATTGATCTGGATCGGCCTTATATCTTGTTTAACTCATCGTTTGCTAATCTAAAACTGATCTAATCTACAACTTAAATGATGAGTTATGTTTTTATCGGCTATTTTACGTCAATCTTAATTGTGCATAGCGTGTGGCTAAGGCACGCTCGATCTTGAGTAGATCTATGAGTTAATGAAAACCATTCCATGGCCCATCATCATGGCCTATGGGATTCTACCTCTCACCCCACTATTAGCACCATAGAGTGGGGATCATCGGTTAGTAGATCCATTCCTGAGGAAGCATGACCTTAAGTGTGCGCTATGCCTGAATCAGCTGTTTAGCCGATATCGAATGCTTTCACAAATAGTTCACATCACAACATCATTGAAGTAGAGATAAGTTGAAAGATGTGTTAGCCCCATGATCTTGTTATTGTATTATGGCCTGCATGATTCTGCCTCATGCTCCACTGATATTAGTAATGAGTTAGGGTCATCGAGTCTATTGTTATTTCTACGGCCTGCATAATTCTGTCTCATGCCCCACTGGTCTTGGCGATAGATGAGATCTAACATGTTCATTAGATTTATATTTATTAAATGGTTAAGTGATGTTGAATTGTTTCTCTATACAAAGAGGAATTCGATTACTAATAATCATTGGCTTAGTACAAACCGATCACTGTTGATATCTTATTGCCATTGATTAATATTCGTTTAAATGATGTTTATCCTGAATGATAACTGATTCTCTTCACATGACCCCATGAGCTCTAACTGACTTATTCTCATGAATATACTGGAATCAGCTATTTAGCCGATTTCCTTTCATATCAGCTCTCACAGCCATACATTCGGGACTGTCTGGTAACACCGATAAGTTCCGCCCTTAATTACTGATGAACTTTCTCTCCTTGTCAATTACAGGGTCAAATTGACTGGCATGCCTCGAGAGGATTGCGTAGGATTGACCACCCCTGCGCTGAAGCTAGGTGGATCTGCTCCATTGAGCGGACCCTTCCAGCTTGCTGCGTGTGTCCTCGGCATGGGATGAAATTTTGTGTCGACAGTTATGCACTGGGGCTTGTCTGGGTAAGATATAACCAAAAGTTAGCATTCCATCATGGTGATACGATCACCAAGGCATCATCTTTTCTGCTACTTTGGTCATCTCCACGATCCATCATTGTCCCTATTTTGATATACGTGGATGCAACACATAGATGTAAATAATCAACGACAACCGAAACTCTTAGAAATTTGATTTCGCCTCGCAAGCTAACGAGATAGCTCTAACGTGCTAGGCTACAGTTGTCAAACTAGGTGCTAATTTCCCATGATGTTTTAGTTATAAAATCCCTAGGTGCTTTTCTTTATCCATTTCATTGATTTAATATATAATTGAACTAGGGCTCATTAGCTACCTTAGCAAACTTAATGTTCTGGAGCTATGAAAATTATAGAGCACATAACAAAACTATGAAACTACAATAAATTTCCAAAGTTAGCACTGTTATTATTTTATCACAAAAATTCCTACAAGTTCATGTCTTATTAAAACTATGCATTTCAAAATAATTCTGGCAACCCTACAAATAATACCAAACTATATGAACAAAATACACTAACAAGTAGACCATGATTTTAGGAACTTAACAAAATTGGTTTCACAATTTTTGGTCAGCTACACAAATGGATATTGAATTTACGAGTTTCTCCTAGAACTAAATTAGAAAATGCTCGAGAAAATGAAAAGGGCCGGTGGCCAAATGATTCGGCCTAGTGGTCCGACTTGGCCCACGTAGAATGCGGCGTGCGCGCAGCAAGCCAGCCCATGACGGGATCCCACGCGCTCATGGCTATTTTGCATAAAAGACCTTGATCTATTCATTTATTATGCGGCCCCATGCGCACTATTGTAGAAGAGACATGCTTTGCATCTAACACCCTCAAAAAATTGTCTTTACAACGGCTCGCCCTATGGCACGTGCACGCGGCGGCGAAAGCCACCGACGGCCCACAACAGTTATGCCGGTTAACTTAGTGACACTCCAATGAGACAGGGAGGCCGACCGGGCTCTATGGCCAAATGCGCAAGGGTGGGTGGTGGTTAGGAGCTTAACGGTGCACTACCAAAGCTGGGTCTCGATGACAGGCAAAATCATGCGGCAGCGCGATAGTTTCGACTAAACTACACGCGTTCAGTAGAGTAGGGGTGGCAGATGAGTATCAGTGGCCCACCGTGGTGCCCACTACGGTGGCGGTTGGGGCAGAGGAGTGCTGAAGAGGACTAGCCACGTGCGTGTAGTGAGGTCAGCGGTGCTCTAAGTGTGACACCATCGTGTCACCATGCCGTCGATGGGCTGCCAGGCCAAGGCAATGTGAGCATCGGGTGAAGGGAGTCAAGGCGAGTCCAGAGACAACACCAATTGGAGCTCTCTCCCCTCATAATGGGACTTACCCCCCAGCCCATCTGTTGCGGTGGCTTTCATGGCCGGCGACGAGAAAACACCAAATTGGCTGTCGATAGCGCTTAGCCGGGGATGAGGAAGATAGGGCGCCTAATTGACTTCCTAAGCCACTCTCACGCGTGAAGGCCTGGGCTATAAATGCCTAGAGCTAGGTGGACTGGTGGGCAGCGGCGTGGTGCTCTAGCCATGCGATGTCATGGACAAGGCGCACGAGCGGGTTAAAACAGAGCGACACGGCTCGGTTAGCAGCAACACACACACACACACTCACAGGAGACGGGACCTATAAGATCGATGTGACGCGTTGAACCAAGGTGACCGGACACGAGCGGGGCTCACCCACGGTGGCCAGCGTGGCAGCAAAATGTCCCATTGCTTCTACATATGGCCACCATTGCGACACGGTGGTAGGGCTCCAAGGGACAGAGAGGCACTGTAGGTAGAACAAGGGGCCGAGCGAGCGCCACGTCGACCAACGGCGGCCACCAAGGCACTGGCCCGGCCCTACGCGCTGCATAGCGGCATGGCAGCAGTTGCAACAACATGGATAGGGAGGGACAACTCTGGGGCAACACGACAGCGGCGATGGTGTTGGCTAGGCAGCAGCCAGCCAGGGTCAGCCAATGCTATCATGTGGAATAGCTACAGCCGACCCTTGTGTGGCACAACGGATGCACAACGTGGCTGAACACAGCGGCACCAGGGCAAGGGCATGGTGACCACGGCCACAGGGCCGAACGGCCGAACTAAAGCTATGCACGAATTTTAAAGCTCCAACCAAAACCAACCTAGCTCGGTTGAGACCAAACCAATTTGCCAAAGCTCAAGAGGATCATAAAGTCTACCCCAAGGAATATCAAATGCAAACTTAGATGAACTACCGAGAGAGATAGAGACACGCCAAAATAGGTTCGTCAATGTAACACCCCTGGTGTTGCGAGCTCGTTTAGCACCAAGATTTAGGCCTAAGAAAAATTTCCGAAATAATTTTTTCTCAGATTTTAAAATTTAAAAACCAGTATCTTGCGTCCACGGTAGAAATATGAAATTATATTTAAAAGCGTTGTTGTCCTTGCCGCACTGTCGTTTTGGACATTTGAGTGGAATGGTGCGTCTCCCCTACTCTGAATAAATCCGTCATCTGAATTATTAACGTCGTGTCGTGTTGTCGACCCCCATCGCCGTGGATGCGGGCTCACTGGATATCATCGATGCAGCAGTACCGCTGTCTGCCTCCGTTGTCTCGTCGCATTATTGTTTTCGTCGTAGCGCCGTTGCCTGCCTTCGCTATTATTATATTATCAGCATTAGCAACATGTCGAGCGGTGACTGATGCGATTGATGTGTCATCCGCCGTACAAAAACACAGTGGCTCACGTGAAGTTTTCAATGAGTACATGCAGCGCTTACCACTCATTAGGCTTAGCAGTATGGACATCCAACCTTTAGCTATTGCAATGCCCAGTCTCTGTCCTGGCACATGATTGAGTTGGTGGAGTTACGAGGCTGGTGGTGAACCGCATGGCTCCTCACGCTTGCTCTGTACTGTCCCTATCTGCTCTCATCCTTTTTGACCATGGCCGCACTTGTAGCTGCTGCCCTCGTGCATTCACCATCAACGTCGCTATCTATCTTGCCTCTGCTGCCTACCTTGCTTGTCTTTGTCTTGCCTACCTCTACTGCCTCTATCTGACTCTGCTTCTCTGCTCCCCTTTTTCTTTACCATCGGAGCTAGGCACGCACGCAAGCATCGCACATCTTGTCACATACGCCGCAGCGCCAGTCGAGCCATCTAGCGACAGTAGGTCCTTGCTTATTTGCCCCCCTACGCTTGGTACCCAAGCGTCCGCTCCCTTGCCCTACGTGCCAGCATCACCGCTGTGACAACGCCACCCGTCCCTTCCTTTTTTCACGCGCCCATGGCCACAGTCGCTGCTGGCCACGCTACCCTACACCATGATCTTGCCATGGTCGCGCGCTGCCGAACCACGTCTCACGCCCACCGGTGCCGAATCGTGTCTCACGCGCGCCGCCGAACCGCATCTCACGCCAGCCGTCGCGCCACGATCTCGTTAACTTGTGAGACATAATCAGATTTCTAAGCATTTTAGCTGTCGTTGATTATTTACATCTATGCATTTGCATCAATGCATATCATATAGGTATGATGATGGATCAATAAATCAATTGAAGGATGATTGGGAATCCAAATATGGTGTAATGGTATTCTTTCCAGGAGATGATGCAATGGGCTTTCTATTCAGATGATGGTGGATGATTTGACGATGCAGATACTAACTTTTTAATATATATCTTACCTAGGCAAGCCCCAGTGCATAACCTCTACTTTTCTATAGTTTAAATTATATTTGTGCATTAAGTTTTAAGGAGTTGAATGAAACCCACCTGCATATATATCCTTATCCTATGAGTCTTACTAGTATGACAGGATCGTGTAGAATGCTATGCTACAGGGCTCTGGTATAAGTCGAGTGATTGCCTGTCACTCGCAAGAGATCAGAAATATATTACCGCATTATTATCACTTGGAATATATAAAAATGGTGGAAAGGAAAATGGTGACCGGGTAGGAATATGGTTTGGGTATTGGTGGGTGTAAGAGGGTGTGTCGCCGTGGACATGGGGCATGGCTTGGTTACACTGCTTTCCCTGTCCGTGTCGGTTAAGGACCGGTCGTTGCATAAGGCATCGTGGGCAAGTCATAGATTTATTATCCTGAGCACATACTTGTGTATGGGCGCTGTTGGACATATGCTCTAGGGGCAATCTGTTGGAGATTTGCGCTAGAGGCAATCATAGAGATGATGCTATTCCATTGTATCCATGTTTCATATTGTGTTCCTTGAATATCCATTAAAGGCTACTTGAATTGTTTGCAATTATGTGAATTGTATGTGAAACTCTTTACTTGTATGGTTATTCTAAAATTGTCCCTAGTTGGAGTTCATGTGAGGACACACATGAATATTAGACTAGTACATGTATTAGCTGATGACTATGTTTCACAAGTCATGGACATGCAAATGTCAAACTAATAATGTGGGCACGTGTAGAGACATGTGCTAGGACCAACCCAACATGAGATATAGTTACATAGTTCTCTTTACACAATGTGTATGCTTTGTCCTTAGACTTGAGATTTTTGCATGCACTCAAGATGTGAATCGACTTACTTAGGGGCTGTCAAACGCTACTCCATAACTAGGTAGTTATAAAGGTAGCTTTCGGGTTTGTCAAGAAGTATGCTGTGAGGTATGATCAGTCAAGATGGAATTTGCCCCTCTCTACTTGAGAGAGATATCTCTGGGCCCCTCGAGTGATCGAATCCAGAAATGCATGGCCATGCTACGTGAGGTTAAGAGTTAACCTAGACAGGGATTTTGAATCATCGGATCAAGAAAGAGAGGTCGGCTTGGAGCTAGACCAAATATCATGAGGCAAAGGGAATAATATGTACATGATGTTGTGATGGTTCGTCTGATATGATCTTTGTGTGCGTATAGGAGTTGGCATGTTTTGCTAGAGGCCGCTACCAACTATTGACTGAGTAGAAGTACTCACGTCATGTCTATACGTATGTGAACCTATAGGGTCACACACTTAAGGGGCTAGAAGCCCAATGAGGATCTGATCTGAATTGGACCAAATTTAGGAGTACTAATGATCCTCGGACCTAGAGGCCTATCAGAGACCTCTATATATTGAGGGGTAGGGGCGGCTTAGGGTTTGGACCCTTTTGGCGTAGCTGCTGCTCTCCCACGCCCAGCAGCTATCCATCTCCCACACCCAGCAGCTGTCCATCTCCCACGCCATCACCGAGTTGCACTCGTGGATCTAGCAGTCCGGTTTGCGATGCTTCCTCCCCGCATGTGTGGATACCTTGGAGGTGTTACATATGCAACACTTGGATGAGCCGCTGCACGAGGAGGACGCCGCTGAACGTTTGAGGTGAAGGTGATAGACTACACTGCCCCGACGCGCTTCATCAACTTCCGCATCAGCGCGTCTAGTGGTAATCCCGTGATCTATAACAACAGTGTTCCTATTTTACGTGGTAGAATTTTTTTTGTGCTACCATAGCCTACCTCATATTGTAACAGGCGCTTGGAAGACTTGTTGCTCTCTTGTCGTGGGTTCCGGCTCTTTTTGGACCGACTATCAGGGTTTCTTTTTAGTGGAGGAGGTCCTTGCACCGTACTGAGTCTAGGACTCAGGGGTGGGGGCTTGGAGTCCTAGTTTGGATGGGGACCTTGGACCCTAGGATAGGGGGATGATGGGTTGGTCCTGCTTATGCTCGGGGTACAAGAGGGGCGTGTGTTTTTGGGGTACCCAGCTGGGGGCATTAATTCACGAATCGCGCAAGCGATCTGGTACGGCTTGTTTCGTGTCTAGCACCATAGTAAGAACTAAAAGATGAAAGATGGAATGGAAAAAGGAAATCTGATTGCTTACCACCTGCTTGAAAGTAGCATATGTGATTACATAGAATGGTTAGTTAATGAACCAATGCGGCTATTAGCAAAAAATCAAATATAAGGACGCACGCTTAGTAATACTTCTTGTAAATGTAATAAACCCACAAGCCAAATAGCCTTGTATATCCTTGGAGTCTTTTCTTTCCTCCTGTTGGGTAAGTCTTGCTAAGTACAATTCCCCTATTTTAGGTAACAGGTGGAGGCTAGAGTGGACCTTTATGTGTGGATTCCTCCTGGTGGGCTCAGAGAGGATTCTTTTATGCTATGATCAAAGTCTTTATTTATAACTGTCACTAAATGTTTTTATAAATGAAAGTTTTATAATTGGTTGTCATAGTTTACATATCCATGATTCATCATGTCATGCTTAGATAATTATTTCCACTGTAATTCTAATCATATGTTTATATTCCGCAGTTCAATTAAATTGTTCATAACTCTGATAATATGATTACATTTCCTGTTATAATAATAAATATTATACTCTGATGTTGTATTAAAAGTGATGTAAGAAATGGTTAAGAATGATGTAAGCTTTATTCTCTCATTTGTGATCCTGATGAAAAAATATGGATTTTTGGGTTCTCCCCTAGGGTGTGCCTGACAGAACCGAGTAATTTAGTGTTCTCCTCTGAGTGCTTAGTGTCTAATAGAAGACGAGCACTCCTATGAGGCATTAGATTAGGCGTTCTACCATAGGTGGTATCAGAGCGTAAATGAGGAAATAAGGCTTCGAAAACCTTTTCTAAAATAAAATTTGACAACAAATTATTTTCAAAAGGATAGGGCGTTTACATGCGAAGTTATATAAGTAGCCCTATTACTATGGTTATGTATCAAGGATAGATGACACTCTGCTGACTTAGGTAGACATAATCAATTTTTCTACAGGTACACTGACTCGAGCATAGTCTGATAGTATTGACTAGTTACAGGGAGAGAACACTATGCCAAAAATCTAAGAACGGTTGCCCTATATGTTGGCAACAGTGGAAGGACGTATATGACATGCATTCATGCGTATCCTGTTTGTGCATTGTAGCATTCGTATTATTTATAGATACGCCATCCATAGGTGTCACACGTGTCGTATTGTGCACGACTGGCTCGTTCCTGTTCTAGCGTTAGGTCTACACTATGGCTTCGTGCTCCATGTATGCTTGTGGTTCACACCTGTCATGACCCATGTCTCCCCGTATCTCTCTTCTACGCTCTTGTTGGACACCTACCCTACAGTCGTACCAGTCAGTAATGGCATCACACATCGCTCGCCTCGAACGTGTGGAATTTTGTTGATTCATTCACAACGATCCAACGCGGGAACCCTGGTGGACCATGCCAGGACACTGAATGCTCCACCTTTATAAGCAGAGCCTAGCTTAGCCATTGGTACCACCACCCGGTGCACTTTAGCTCGCTTAGCTTTTTATTTGAGCTAGCTTTTCGCTCAGCCTTCCTTACCACCACCGCCAGGAATGGCAGGAGCTTGGGTTAGTAGTTACTACCTAAATGTTGGGGGTTTTCCTAGAATCCTGCATGCCACCCTATAAAAACTCAAAGTCAAAGATCATCCCGAATATGAGGGCCGTGAGTATGAGGAGCATGGCACCGAGCGATGTGAGGTTACCGTCTACATCAGGAAAAGTGAGGAGTTCCCTGACCTCACTGAAGCCTGGAGTGTGATCGCAACCGGGTTTAGCTTCGTCGACACCTACCAGGTTGTGGCTCACAAAGCCTTGTAGTACCTCTGCCAGATCTATGAGGAGCCCATTGCTCGTACCCCCATGAGGTTCTTTCCACCTTTGGACAAGAATCAGTAGGCATGGAGGGCTCGCATGGAGGCCTTGCAAGGGCGGGAGTTGCAAGAAGATAGTCCTATCATGGTGCAATTGACCACGTACTTGCTTGCTCTGGATTAGCAGTATGACCGGCAAGCCTTGGAACTGAGGATCTGCCTCCGTCAAACCGAGGAAGCCGAGATCTTCAACTGGATGCTCTAGGTGTAGCTCGCCGAAGTGCATGCCAGTGCTACAGCCACAGAGAGTCAGGAGACTACCATGTCAGAAGCTCTAAAGGAGGCTAAAGATCGGCATGTCCATCAGCTGCGTGAGGCCTATCTTGTCACTATGGCTAAGCGGAGGACGCTGGCTGCTGAAAGGCAGGATGCCCCGATCTTGGAAGGGATCCCTATCCACCCGCCAGAAAGAAGAAGAATCGATGTTGCTGCACCGCCAGCACCTCCACCCTTGGAAGTGTCAGATATAGAATCCTTGATTCCTCTCACTCAGCCATTGCCATGAGAAGATGCAGATCCATAGCCTGGATGGTAGAAGAATCCACCGAGCCCAGGAATGAAGATGTGTTGCTAGAGTAGCATAGTTGCCTTGGAATGCTATACCCATAGTAGTAGTGCTTTTTGTTGTTGCCCTCCGGTATTGTACTCTTGTCGTTGTTGTCGTCCATAGTTGTTGAGCTTGTCCGACCGTAGGTGAATGCTGTGTCATGAATGGGGGCCTAAATGCCTGTACGTTGTACACATATAAGACCGTTGGAATACACATTTTATTTATTTGGCTAGGTTTATTGTGTTCATCTACCGTAAGTTTCGTTAGACATGCTTAAAGTTTTCAAGGGCGATGTTAAGTAGGTTACAAGAGAAGTTGCCATTCAGATATCAGCAAACCAGTCATGGTTGGATGACATAGGACACTATATTGACTAATTGTGGATGTCCCAATAGAACACTTGAATTTTTTAAACAAATCCATCGTTGGATTTGAGTTTCTTGTCCCTTGTTGTGAAGGGAACCCTTGTTGTTTGAATCTTCCCTTGCAATACTCCCCTTACTCTGTGGTCTATGACCCCACCGCCTTCATGGCGTGTAAGTTGATAGTAGTTGCCTGGTTAATAGCTTATGGTGCCACGATGAAACCAAGGGCTCCTTGTGGAACAACTGCCACATGGCGACGCTGCTCGGCATGCGCTGGTATCGAGCTTGTTAACCAAGTACCTTTGCCAAGTTACACCGTCATACTACTTTAGCAAAATAAATTTTCCTTGGAAATGTTCAGGTGTTCAAACGGGAAATCCACAATGGGTTGATGAAATAGTGTTCTCTCTGAGTAAACAAGAGGATGTGGTTTTGAGGGAAGAAAGTATGACATGGTTTCAGTCTACATGAAAGATGGGTGTGGTCGAGTAAAGGAAAGATTAAGAAGAGTAATAAGGGAAGTTAGCCTTGAATAGTCGGGAGTAATTGTAAAAGCCTGAGTGGATGTCATGTCCCAAGCCTTGAGTTTAGTTGACCGCGCTATGCATGCTGGGTCATTTCGCTGCATGCCCTACGAACACTGTTTGTATTGGGCCCTTAGCGCCCCATCGTGGTGCTCGCCGTCTTTGTGCACCATGCGTTTTTCCTTTTCCCTGGCATTCGGTCGGCTCTCGACTCTCGCGCCTCGTCCCTCGTACCAGACCCCCCTTCCCCTTTCTCTTTTCTCTTGGAGACATGACCGCCTGCACGCTTACCTCATCGAGCGGACCTCCCCCTCTCCTTTCCTTTATTTCCCATCCGCTCACTTGTGTAGGGAGAGCACCATGTTTGACCTTATCTCCACAACATGAACCATCTATGTATCCCATCCACGCTGCCTCCACTCCTAGTGTGTTGTGCCCCACCTCCATTTGCCTCTATAAAATACATGTGGTCCTTGCTCTTCTTCTTCATCTCTATTCCCCTCGTACTCAGAGCAGAGCTACGAAATCCAGTCACCATTGTGGAGCTAGGTTCGTCAGTCTGAGGTGATGGTGTAATCTAAGGAGAAGAAAGGATCTAGTTTATCGAAGAAGTTTAAGTTCCCTTCGGGGTGGTCAAGCTTAGGGTTCATGATGTTTTACTTCTCAGTCGACTATTTCTAGATTTGTTGGACCTACGCCATGTTTTGGATACTCATTATCCTGTTGTTTCTCCATTACCCTCGTCTATCTCGACCTCTGGATTAAGTCTCGGTTGTATTAGGTAGCTCGTAACTATGTATCTTTGAATTCCCTGTGTGGGTTAGCATTCGAAGTCATGTAATCTTTCGCGTAATCCCTGATCTACGGAATGTAATCGCGTTTCCCCTCTTTTTGTTCTTGCTTCGAATCTCAGGATGAGATTCTTTTTAAGGGGGGTTGGTTGTAACACCCTTGGTGTTATGAGCTCGTTTAGCACCAAGATTTAGGCCTAAGAAAAATTTCCGAAATGATTTTTTTCTTAGATTTTAAAATTTAAAAACTAGTTTCTTGCGTCCATGGTAGAAATATGAAATTATATTTAAAAGCGCCGTTGTCCTTGCCGCACTGTCGTTCTGGACGTTTGAGTGTAGTGGTGCATCTCCCCTGCTCTGAATAAATCCATCATCCGAATTATTAATGTCATGTCGTGTTGTCGGCCCCATCGCCGTGTATGCGGGCACGCTAGATATCGTCGTTGCAGCAGTACCATTGTCTGCCTCTGTTGTCTCGTCGTGTTATTGTCTTCGTCGCAGCGCCATTGCCTGCCTTTACTACTATTATATTATCAGCATCAGCAACATGTCGAGCAGCGATTGCTGCGATTGACGTGTCATCCGCCGTACAGAAACACAGTGGCTCATGTGAAGTTTTCAGTGAGTACATGCAGCGCTTACCACTCATCAGGCTTAGTAGAACGGACATCTAGCCTTTAGCTCTTGCAATGCCTAGTCTCTGTCCAGGCACATGATCGAGTTGCGTGGTGTTACGAGGCTGGTGGTGAACCGCACGGCTCCTCGCGCTTGCTCTGTGTTGTCCCTGTCCGCTCTCGTCCTTCTGACCATGGCCGCACTTGTAGCTGCTGCCCTCGTGCGTTCACCATCGACATCGCTATCTGTCTTGCCTCTGCTGCCTGCCTTGCTTGTTTTTGTCTTGCCTACCTCTGCGGCCTCTGTCTGACTCTGCTTCTGCTCCCTTTTTTCTTTACCATCGGAGCTAGGCACGCACACAAGCATCGCACATCTTGTCGCGTACGCCGTAGCGCTAGCCGAGCCATCTAGCAGCAGTAGGTCCTTGCTTATTCGCCCCCTGTGCTTGGTACCCTAGCATCCGCTCCCTTGCCCTATGCGCCAGCACCATCGCTGTGATAGCGCCGCCTGTCCCTTCCTTGCATCGTGCGCCTGTGGCCACAGTCGCTGCTGGCCGCGCTGCCCCGCGCCATGATCTCGCTGTGGTTGCGCACCGCCGGACCGCGTCTCACGCCCACCGGTGCCGGCCCCTCCCCTATGCGAGCGCACGCGTGCCTCCATGGCCATGATGGGGCTCCGACTCCGCAGCACCATGACGCCATCTCGGGGTCCACAGCTACACCTCTATGCTACAGCGTATGGCGTTGCCTCGTGCCACGCTCTTCCGCATGTAGCACCGATGTCGTCGTGGCTGGCGTGCTGTCTCCTTGGCTCATGTGAGCGCTCCTTCCATGCCCATGAGCCTAAGCCTCGCTGCTGAACCCACCGTACCCACAGCAGCCGCGTTGCCTCGTGGCCACGCACCTCCCCGCCACCATTGCTGGTTTACCTACCGCGGCCACACGTGGGCCGCTGTGCTGTGCCCCGCCCCGCACTTTTTCCTCCTCGTGTGCGTGTGCCGCCACTGCGCAGCCGCTGCGCCTGGAGCGCTGCACCACGCGCGAGCACCATCCTTCCCCCTTTGCCTTGGTTCGCCACCGTGGCCAGGCGCGCTCATGCCCAGCTGCCTCTTCCATGCACGCGTACCCCCCTGATTTCACTGCTCCTTGGCCCACATAGGAGCCACAGCCTAGCTCCTATTTTTCTACCCTGCCTCACTACACCTCCTCGTGGTTAGGCCGCTGGGCGTCATCCCCGTGTATGGCTACCGTGCCAAGCTCCTCTGCTTCGCCGGACCTCGGTCGCCTTCATCCTGGTCCATGTCCGCCAGGCCGCTCGTGTCAGGGGCCTGCACCTACAGCAACCTCACCTGAGTCAAGTGCCGCTACACCGGGTTGTCGGCGTCAGGCCGCTAGGAGCCGTCATGTTTAGCACCGCCGCCGGTCGGTCTCCCCTGCCTTTGCGCGGCTCTATTTTAAGGTAGAAAGAGGGGCTCAAGCACAAATAGGAGTCTTACCGGGTTCATTTCGCAAAAGTGCTAGACTCATAGATTTGCTAATAGGGGCTCAGCTAATTTCAGGTAAGCTTAGGGTTCTTTTTGCGTATTTGTGTGCCCTCTATGGGCAGGCCGCGCGTGGCCCAGTTGCTGGGCCATCGCGCCGTTGCGGCTTGCCACCTGGGCCATCGGTCGAGCACGCCTAGGGCTCGCCCATGCTGGGCCGACCTTTGGCCGCTCGCGCCGCGCGCCGCGTCGCACCTAGGCCAGCATGCTCCCGCATTGCTGGGCTCGCCTGGTGCCGCTCGCGCCTAGGCCGTTCGCCCCTGCATTGGGCCACATGTGCGCGCTGTGCTCTGGGCAGCCGCGCGCCGTCCACCTGGGTTGGACTGGTGCCGACTGGGCTGCCATGCGGCTGGGCCAGTTCGTTGACGCCGGCATTTTCAAATTGTAGAGTAGTTTCTAATTTAGCTTGCAAGGTAAATTGTAAATTTAAAATAAAATTGTGTAGGTGTCTAAAAATTATAAAACAAATTTTGTTAATCTCCTAAAATCATGATCTACCTGTTAGTATACCTTGTTCACATAGTTTGATAGTATTTTTAGAAGCTATATAATTAAATTGAGATACTTAATATCGTTAAGACATAAACTTGTAGGAATTTCTATGATGAATTGGTAATAGTGTTGGATCTAAAATTTCTACAGTAGGTTCCTAGCAGTATTAGGTACTCATTGTAATTGTTGTAGTTTCAGAATAATTAGTTTGCTAGATATATAATGATGTCCTATTGAGAATAAAGATTAAATTGATAGAATAAAATAAAGAAACAACTTGGATTTATATATCTAAAATAATTGTTGGGAAATGACGCTTTATTTGACAACATGGATACGTAGACTAGCGCGTTAGAACTATCTCATTAGCTTGTGAGACGTAATCAGATTTCTAAGCATTTCGGCTGTCGTTGATTATTTACATCTATGCATTTGCATCAATGCATATCATATAGGTACGATGATGGATCAATGGATCAATTGAAGGATGATTGGGAATCCGAAGATGGTGTAATGGTATTCTCTCTAGGAGATGATGCAATAGGCTTTCTATTCAGATGATGGTGGATGATTTGACAATGCAGATACTAACTTTTTAATATATATCTTAACCAGGTAAGCCCCGGTACATAACCTCTACTTTTCTGTAGTTTAAATTTTATTTGTGCATTAAGTTTTAAGGAGTTGAATGAAACCCACCTGCATATATACCCTTATCCCATGAGTCTTACTAGTATAACAGGATCATGTAGAATGCTATGCTACAGGACTCCGGTAGAAGTTGAGTGATTGTCTGTCACTCGCGAGAGATAGGAAATATATTACCGCATTATTATCACTTAGAATATATAAAAATGGTGGAAAGGAAAATGGTGACCGGGTAGGGATATAGTTTGGGTATTGGTGGGTGTAACAGGTTGTGTCGCCGTGGACGTGGGGCATGGCTTAGTCACGCTGCTTTCCCTGTCCGTGTCGGTTAAGGACCGATCGTTGCATAAGGCATCGTGGGCAAGTCACAGATTTATTATCCTGAGCACATACTTGTGTATGGGCACTTGGAAGACTTGTTGCTCTCTTGTCGTGGGCTTAGGCTCTTTCTCGGCCAATTGTCAGGGTTTCTTTTTGGTGGAGGAGGACCTTGCACCGCACTGAGTCCGAGACTCAGGGGCAGGGGCTTGGAGTCCCAGTTTGGACGGGGACCTAGGACCCCAGGACAAAAGGGTGATGGGTTGGTCCTACTTGTGCCCGGGGTATAAGCGGAGCGTGTGTTTTTGGGTACCCAGCTGGGGGCATTGATTCGCGAATCGTCGGGCGATCCGGTATGGCTTGTTTCGTGTCTTGCACCGTAGTAAGAACTGAAAGATGAAAGATGAAATGGGAAAAGAAAATTTAATTGCTTACCACCTGCTTGAAAGTAGCACATGTGCTTACATAGAATGGTTAGTTAATGAACCAATGCGGCTATTAACAAAAATCGAATATAAGGACGCACGCTTAGTAATGCTTCCTGTAAATGCAATAAACCCACAAGTCAGATAGCCTTGCATATTCTTAGAGTCTTTTCTTTCCTCCTGTCGGGTAAGTCTTGCTAAGTACAATTGAGTACTCAGGGTTTTATTCCCCCTGTTTCAGGTGATAGGTGGAGGCTAGAGAGGACCTTTGTGTTTGGATTCCTCCTATTAGGCTCAGAGAGGATTCCTTTATGCTGCGATCATATTCTTTATTTATAACTCTCACTAAATGTTTTTATAAATAAAAGTTTTATAATCGGTTGTCATAGTTTACATATCCATGATTCATCATGTCATGCTTAGATAATTATTTCCGTTGTAATTCTGATCACATGTTTATATTCCGCTGTTCAATTAAATTATTCATAACTCTGATAATATGGTTACATTCCGCTGTTATAATAATAAATATTATACTCTGATGTTGTATTAAAAGTGATGTAAGAAATGGTTAAAAATGACGTAAGCTTTATTCTCTTATTTGTGATCCTGATGGAAAAATATGGATTTTTTGGTTCTCCCCTGGGGTGTGCCCGACAGAACCGAGTAATTTAGTGTTCTCCCATGAGTGCTTAGTGTCTAATAGAAGACGAGCACTCCTAGGAGGCATTAGATTAGACGGTTCTACCATAGTCAAGCCAGGTGCTGATTCACTAACGGAGCGCTAAAACCTGACCGCAACGCGTTCTAACGAAGTTTGGGCAATTTTTACGAGAGCAACGTGATCTCCAACACAACTTCGACCTACACCAAGCTCATGTACTTACTTTGATGCAATCAACAATACAAAAACATGGACCTATTGTTTAAACATTTTTTTGTTAGAAATTAAATGTTAAAATAGCATTGTCTTACTACTTCTCTATACTTAGAAACGTTAAGGATTCCAATTTAGGATAAGTTACCATTAACTCTTTTGTCGTAAATTTTTAAATAGATCTAAACCTTGTCGATTTCAACTAACAAATAGAAACAAAATATGTAGACATTGTTTAATTATTTTGTATCAAATAATCCTCCAAAAATGGTATTTTTTAATCCTAAGTTATATTACGCTTCGGTTTATAAAAATTATTCTTCATGCCAACAATTAAAACAACTTATTCAGTTTTTCATATTAGGATCTCATTAGCTTATTCTCACCTAAAATAAACTAACTTACAACACTCATTTAATTTTTCTTAACCATAGAAGTGAGTCATATAAGATACGCGTGCCATTGTTTAGAACTACCTATTCTACTCTCCGCGTTAGGATTTTTCATTTAACACATATAGGCATTTAAGTAAGCTAGCTCACTATATTTATTAGATCCATCTCTTAGGTCATAATCTCAGTGCTTAGTGAGCTCGTAACACCAGAGGTGTTACAATCTTTCAATAACGGTGAATGTGGTTGACCGTTCTAGAAAAATTGAATAGAACCAATGGTTATTTATTGTCAATAATGCTTCGACGGTTATTCTAATTTTATGAGAATTAGTTAATCTATTTTTAAAGCGCCTAATAAAGATTAAGACGAAGGTTCTAAAGGAGTGTGTAGGTAATTAGTAAGGCATTTGAGCATGGAATGATCGAGAACATTGCGCTCGTGGCTATATATTAACAAGTGGAGTTCAAACAGGTCTACCATTGGAAACTTGAAAAATCCCATCCTCCGCCTGTGGATCCCAAACAAGTTTAGTCATTATGAAACTTATATAATACTCCCTCCGTCCTAGAGAAATCTAGCGTAGTTTCATATTTTAGTATCTTATAAGTTTAACTAATTATAGATAAAAAAATATTAATATTTATGATATCAAATAAATATCACAAGATTAGGTACGAAATGTATTTTTATAATAAATTAATTTAGAGTCATAAATGTGAATATTATTCACCGAAAATTTGATGAAATGTGAATCACTTTAACTAATATGCAACACATAGTTACATTCTTTTTTGGACAGAGGTAGTCCTAACGGAAACTATAAATGCGTTGATAATGAATTTCAAGATGTATTGATTTCCTTATTATATATGTAAGTATGGAGTAATATACTACAGTCAAACCCTATATATAATTTGTGTTAGCACAATCCCAAAGCTGCTGTACTAGTTTCTTCCGTCCGTAGCTTCGAAAACGATCGAACCACGTGACAGGAACGCCGGAAAATTCAAGGAAGGTAAGGTCATCTAGAAGCGCGACGACAAATGGCAATGCGGCTCCACCTTTTCCAGTCACCGCTATATAAACCCGGCCCGTGTCCAACCTCCTCCGAATCCAAAAAAAAAAATTCTCCGAACAAACGTTTAAAATCCCTCCAAACCACAGCATCACGACCAACCACCCCTTCAAAAGAATCTCGTCCGGAGATTCAGAGCGAGAACCAAAAAGGAGAACGCGATTACACTTCGTAGATCTAAAATTACACGAAAAATTACACGACTTCGAATACTAAATCACATGTGGATTTAGGGATACATGGTTAAGAACAACCTAATATAACCAAGGCTTAATCCAGAAGTCAAGATAGACGAGGACAATGGAGAAACAACAAGAAAATGATTATGCAAAACAGGGCGTATGTCCAACAGATCCAGAAACAGAAGACTAAGAAGTCAAACATCGTGAACCCTAAGACCAAACTAACCAACGGCAGACTTGAACTTCTTCAAAAACCAGATTCCTTCTTCTCAGATTACACAATCACCTCTAACTGACGAACCTAGTCCCACGAATGACGACCGGATCTCATAGCTCAGCTTCGGATTCGAGGGGATGGAGATGAAAAAGGAGAGAAAAGGACCAAGGGCATCTTATAGTGGCGAACGGAGATGGGGTGCAGCGCACCGGAAGTGGAGGCGGCGTGGAAGTGAAACACTGACGGTTCACGCTATGGGGATAAAGTCAGCCATGGTGCGCTCCCTACGTAAGCGAGCGGAGGGAGGATAAGGTAGAGGGGAGGGGATTAGCTCGGCGGGGAAGACGTGCGGGCGACCATGTCTCCAAAAGAAGAAAAAGGAGAGAGAGGGGGTCCGATACGGGGACATGGGCGTGGCATCGAGAGCCGATAGGAGGGGAAACACACAGTATGCGAGGGTGGCAAGTGCGGCACGATGTCGCGGCCACGCGAGAACGGGGTGCTAAAGGGCCCGACACAGACGGCGTCCACAGGGCACGCGAGGCATGGTCTATCTGGACACAGAGCTTGGGACTTGACATCCACTCAGGCTTTTCGAAGCACTCTCTACTACCAGAGGTTAACTTTCCGTGTTCTTCTTCTTTTTATTCCCTCCCTTGTCCACAATATACGCCAACCTTTTGTATGAACTGAGATCGCAACATACATGCTTTCTTCGAAACCATATTCTCTTGTTTTCTTTGAGGAGACACTATTTCATCAACCCCTTGTGGATTTTCCGTTCAAACACTCGAATATTTTCCAAGGAGAATAATTTATAGCAAGAGTGGTACAGTGGTATAACCTAGCAAAGGTACTTGTCAACAACCTCGATACCAGCACGTGCCAACTAGTGTCACCCTGTGGCAGCTGTTTCACAGGGGCCCTCGGTTTCGTCGCAGCACCATAAGCTATTAACCAGGCCCCTTTACCAACTTACACATAGTGAAAAAACAGTGGGGTCATAGACCATAGAAATAAAGGAGTATTACAAGGGAAGATTCAGACAACAAGGGTTCCTTTCATAACAAGGGACAAAGAATTCAAATCCTACAACGGATTTGATTTAAAAAGATTCATGTGTTCTGCTAGGACATCCACAATTAGTCGTTACAGTATCCTATGTTATCAAATCACGGCTGGTCTATTGTTATCTGAATGGTAACTTCTCTTGTAACCCACTTAACATCACCCTTGAAAACCCTAAGCACGTCTAATCGAGACTTAAGGATAGATGGACACAATAAACATAGCAAAATAAATAAATTGCATATTTCAAACGTCCTTATGCTAGTACAATGTACAGACACTCACTTTCCCAATCTTGACACATCCTTCACCTTCCCTACGATCGGACGACCTAAAAAACTACGGACGAAATACAACGGAAAGATTACAATACTAGAGGACAGTGACGAAAGACACTACTAACTACAGGTACATCATCCCAAGACACCTAATCTAATTTGTTGGACCATACATCTTCATTTTCGGGCTCGGCAGATTCTTCTACCGCCTTGGCTATAGATCTACCTCCTCTCTTGGCAGTGGCTAAGTGAGGGGAATCAAGAGTTTTACTTCTGACACTTTCGAGGGTGGAGGTGCTGGTGGAACTACAACACCGATTCTCTTTCTTTCCGGCGGGTGGACAGGGATTCCCTCCAAGATCGAGGAATCCTGCCTTTCAGCAGCCAGCGTCCTTCGTTTGGCCCTGGTGACAAGGTAGGCCTCTCCCAACTGATGGGCATGCCGATCTTTAGCCTCCTTTAGGGCTTCTGACATGGTAGTCTCCCGACTCTCTGCGGCTACCGTACTGATATGCGCTTCAGCAAGCTGCACCTAGAACATCCTAGAGAAGATCTTGGCTTCCTCGGCTCACTAGAGGCACCTCCATAGGTCTGAGGCTTATCGGTCATACTACTCATCCAGAGCAAGCAGGTATGTGGTCAAGTGCACCATGGTTGGACTATCTTCTTACGCATCCCGCCCATGCAAAGTGTCCATGCAAGCCCTCCAAACTCATCGATTCTTTTTCCAAAGGTGGAAAGAACCACATTGGGGTACAAGCAATGGGCTCTTCATAGATCTGGCAAAGGTGCCGTAAGGCTTTGCGGGCCACAACTTGGTAGGTGTCGTTGAAGCGAAATCCGGTTGCGGTCACATTCTAGGCTTTAGTGATGTCGGGAAACTCCTCACTCTTCTAAATATAAATGGTAACTTCACACCGCTTAGTGCCATGCTTTTCATACTCCCGGCCCTCATACTCGGGACGATCCTTAACTCTAACCTTTTGCAGGGTGGCATACAAAATTTTGGGAAAGCCCTCAGTGTTCAAGCAGTAACTACTAACCCAGGCTCCTGCCATCCCTGGCGGGTGGTTGCAAGAAAGGTTTGAGCGAAAAGCTTGCTCAAAAGGAAAAGCTAGGCGAGCTGGAGTGCACCGGGTGGTGGTACCACTGGCTTGGCCAGGCTCTGCTTATAATGGCAGAGCGGTCAATGGTCTTGGCGCGGTCCACCAAGGTTCCTGTGTGGGATCACTGCCAATAGGTCGACAAAATTTTTTGCACGTTCGAGAAGAGCGATGTCCAAGGCCATTAATGACTAATATGACTGCAGGTCAAGGGTCCGACAAGAGCGCATAAAAGAGTACAGGGAGACACGGGTCACGGCAGGCGTGAACCACAGGCGAATGCGAAACACGAAGCCACAGTTGAACAGTAACTCCTAAACAGGGACGAGTCAGTCGTGCACAATACGACGCGTGTGACATCTATGAAGGGCGCATCTACCCGCCATATGGTCACGACGACTAAGGCAATACTAGCATGACTGACTTGAAGATCGTATACTATGCGAGAGTCAGTCCTCCAGAGAGAACCGAGTTAAACCTATTCCAGATATTTAACAATAACAATAGGGCTACTTATATACTTCGTATGCAAATGTCCTAACTTTCTACAAAAATAGGTTATCAAATTTTAGTTTAGAAAAGGATTTTGAAGCTTTATTTCCTTATTTATGCTATGATACCACCTGTGGTAGAACCGTCTAATCTAATACCTCCTAGGAATACTTATCTTCCATTAAACACTAAGTACTCAAGGGAGGACACTAAATTACGCAATTCTGTTGAGCACACCCCAAGGGAGAACTAGAAAATCCATATTTTCCATCAGGATCACAAATGAGTGAATAAAGCTTACAACATTCTTAAGTCATTTCTTACATCACTTTCCATGCAACATCAGTGTATAATATTTATTGTTTATAACAGCGGAATATAACCATGCTATCGGAGTTTCAGCGGGAATAAAATCATTTAGCGACAAGTTAAACATTAACATGATGATCCGTTATATACATCATAACAGGTTATAAGTTTTCCATTGTAAAACATTTTGGGTGGAAGTTTTAAATAAACTCCATGTCCACAACGTTAAGAAAATCCTCGTTGAGCCCACCAGAAGGTTTCCACAAATAAGTGTCAGCTCCACATGTTCCTATCACCAACAATAGGGTAGAACAAACCCTGAGTACTCAATTGTACTCCGCTAGACTTATCCGTCAGGAGGAAAGAAAAGACTTCAAGGATATACAAGGCTATCTAGCTTGTGGTTTATTGCATCTGCAGGAAGCATTACTAAATGTGCGTCCTTATATTCAATTTCATTAGCAGTCATCATTAGTTCATTAACTAACCATTCTATGTAAGGACTTGTGCTACTTTCAAGAAGGTGGTAAGCAATCAGAACCATTTTACTATCTTTCATATTCCAGTTCTTACTACGGTGCTAGACTGTAGACAAGTCATACCGGATTACCCAGCGATTCATGAATCAATGTGTCCAGCTAGGTACCCTAAAACACACACCCCGCTTGTACCCCAGGCACAAGCAAGACCAACCCACCACTCTCCTGTCAAGGAGTCTAGGTCCCCGTCCAAACTTAGACTCCAAGCCCCCACACCTAAGTCTCGGACTCAGTGTGGTGCTTAGACCTCCACTATCCCTGCCTCCAATCAGTCAGCCCAAAAAGAGCTGGAACCCATGACAAGAGAGCAATGAGCCTTTTTTGCTCTCATAAACAAGTATGTGTTCAGAATAATAAGTCTTTGACCTGACTAGAATCCAATGCAATGGACGGTCCTTAACCGACACAGGCGGAACAAGCGCAATCTGAGCCTCGCTCGAATGCCAAACCAAGTCCAGATCCAAGTACCATTTCGCTCGGTCTCCAATTATCATTCATATATTTTCTATGTGATTGTAATATAATAACAACAATAATATCTTTCCTATCTCTTGCGAGTGACAGGCAATCACTCGACTTCTATCGGAGTCCTATAGCATAGCAATATACACGATCCTATCATACTAGTAAAACTCATAGGATAAGGATATATATATATATATCCTTATCCTATGAGTTTATATATATATGCAAGTGGGTTTCATTCCACTCCTTAAACTTAATGCACAAGCATAAAATAAAGTATAGAATAATAGGGGTTATGCATCGGGGCTTGCCTGCGTAAGATATAACCAAAAGTTAGCATTCCATCATGGTGACACGATCTTCAAGGCACCATCTTTTCTGCTACTTCGGTCATCTCCATGATCCATCGTTGTCCCTATTATGATATACGTGGATGCAACGCATAGATGTAAATTATCAACAACAACCGAAACTCTTTGAAATTCGATTCCGCCTCGCATGCTAACGAGATAGCTCTAACATGCTAGGCTACGGTTGTCGAACTAGGCGCTAATTTTCCATGATGTTTTAGTAATAAAATCCCTAGGTGCTTTTCTTTATCCATTTCATTGATTTAATATATAATCGAACTTGGGCTCATTAGCTACCTTAGCAAACTAATTATTCTGGAGCTATGAAAATTACAGAGAGCACATAACAAAACTATAAAACAACTATAAAATTTCCAAAGCTAGCACTATCAGCATTTTATCACAAAAATTCCTACAAGTTCATTTCTTATTAAAACTACGCATTTAAAAATAATTCTAGCAACCCTACAAATAATACTAAACTTTATGGACAAAATACACTAACAAGTAGACCATGATTTTAGGAACTTAACAAAATTGGTTTCACAATTTTTTGGTCAGCTACACAAATTGATATTGAATTTATAAGTTTCTCTTAGAACTAAATTAGAAAATGCTTGAGAAAATGAAAAGGGCCGGTGGCCAAACAATTTGGCCTAGTGGCCCGACTTGACCCACGCAGAACGCGGCGCGTGCGCAGCAAGCCGGCCCATGACGGGATACCACACGCCCGTGGCTATTTTGCAGAAAAGACCTTGATCTATTCATTTATTACGCGGCCCCATGCGCACTATTGCAGAAGAGACATGCTTTGCATCTAACACCCTCTAGAACCCGTCTTTACAACGGCTCGCCCCCTAGAGCATGCGCGTGGCGACGCAGGCCACCGATGGCCCACAACGATTATGCCGACTAACCTAGCGACACTCCGATGAGACAGGGAGGCCGATCGGGCTCTATGGCCAAACGCACAAGGGCGGGTGGTGGTTGGGAGCTTAACGATGCACTACCAAAGCCAGGTCTCGACGACGGGCAAAATCGTGCGGCGGCGTGACTGTTCCGACTAAACTACGCGCGTTCAGTAGAGTAGGGGTGGCGGATGAGTATCAGTGGCTCACCATGGTGCCCGCTATAGTGGCGGTTGGGGTAGAGGAGTGCCGAAGAGGGCTGGCCACGTGCATGTAGTGAGGTCGGCGGCGCTCCGAGTATGACACCATCGTGTCACCGCGCCATCGATGGGCTGCTAGGCCAAGGCAATGCGAGCATCGGGTGAAGGGAGTCAAGGCGAGTCCAGAGACAACACCAATTGGAGCTCTCTCCCCTCGTATTGGGACTTACCCCCTAGCCCATTTGTTGCGGTGGCTTTCATGGCCGGCGACGAGAAAACGCCAAATTGGCTGTCGATAGCGCTTGGCTGGAGATGAGGAAGATGGAGCGCCTAATTAACTTCCTAAGCCACTCTCATGCATGAAGGCCTGGGCTATAAACGCCTAGAGCTAGGTGGACTGGTGGGCGGCGACGTGGTGCTCTGGGCGGGCGATGTCGTGGACAAGGCGCACGAACGGGTTAAAACGGAGCGGCACGGCTCGGTTAGCAACAGCACGCACACATGCTCACAGGAGACGGGACCTATAAGATCGGCTTGACGCGTTGAACCAAGGTGACCGGACGCGAGCGGGGCTCACCCACGGCGACCACCGAGTCAAAGCAAAGCGGGGCAGGGAAACATCCCATTGCTTCTGTGTATGGCCACCATTGTGACATGGTGGCAGGGCTCCAAGGGACAGACAGGTGCGGTAGGTAGAATGAGGAGCAGAGCGAGCGCCACATCGACCAACGGCGGCCACCAAGGCACTGGCTCGGCCCTGCGCGCGGCGCAGCGGCTTGGCGGCAGTTGCAACAGCACGGACAGGGAGGGACAGCTCTGGGGCGACACGACAGCAGCGACGGCGTTGGCCAGGTAGCAGCCAACCAGGGCCGGACAACGTTGTCGTGCAGAATAGCTGCAGCCGACCCTTGTGTGGCACAGCCGACGCACAACGCGGCCAAACACAGCGGCACCAGGGCAAGGGCACGATGACCGTGGCCGCAGGGCCGAACGACCGAACTAATGTTGTGCACGAATTTTAAAGCTCCGACCAAAACCAACCCAGCTCGGTTGAGACCAAACCAATTTGCCAAGGCTCAAGAGGGTCCTAAAGTCTACCCCAAGGAACATCAAATGCAAACTTAGATGAACTACCAAGAGAGATAGAGACACGCCAAAATAGGTTCATCAAGCCAGGTGCTGATTCACGAACAGAACCCTAAAACCTGACCGCAACACGTTCTAACGAAGTTTGGGCAATTTTTTACGAAAGCAACGTGATCTCCAACATAACTTCGACCTACTCCAAGCTCATGTACTTACTTTGATGCAATCAACAATACAAAAACATAGACCTAGTATTTAAACATTTTTTGTTAGAAATTAAATGTTAAAATAGCATTGTCTTACTACTTCTACGTACTTAGAAATGTTAAGGATTCCAATTTAGGCTAAGTTACCATTAACTCTTTTGTCGCAAAGTTTTAATAGATCTAAACCTTGTCGATTTCAACTAACAAACCTACCGTGGCGTAGCCCGTACTTCGTACTTACTTATAGAAACAAAATATGTAGACATTGTTTAATTATTTTGTATCAAATAATCCTCCAAAAATGGTATTTTTTTAATCCGAAGTTATATTACCCTTCGGTTTATAAAAATTATTTTTCATGCCAACAATTAAAACAGCTTATTCAGTTTTTCATATTAGGATCTCATTAGCGTATTCTCACCTAAAATAAACTAACTTACAACACTCATTTTATTTTTCTTAACCACAGAAGTGAGTCATATAAGATACGCGTGCCATTGTTTAGAACTACATATCCTACTCTTTGCGTTAGGATTTTTCATTTAACACATATAGGCATTTAAGTAAGCTTGCTCACTATATTTATTAGATCCATCTCTCAGACCATAGTCTCAGTGCTTAGCGAGCTCGTAACACCAGATGTGTTACAGTCTTTCAATAACGGTGAATGTGGTCGACCGTTCTAGAAAAAATTTAATAGAACCAATGGTTATTTATTGTCAATAATGCTTCGACGGTTATTCTAATTTTGTGAGAATTAGTTAATCTATTTTTAAAACGCCTAATAAAGATTAAGACGAAGGTTCTAAAGGAGTGTGTAGGTAATTAGTAAGGCATTTGAGAGGCATTTGAGCATGGAATGATCGAGAACATTGCGCTCGTGGCTATATATTAACAAGCGGAGTTCAAACAGATCTACCATTGGGAACTTGAAAAATCCCATCCTCCGCCTGTGGATCCCAAACAAGTTTAGTCATTATGAAACTTATATAATACTCCCTCCGAGAATTCTAGCATAGTTTCATATTTTTAGTATCTTATAAGTTTAACTAATTATAAATAAAAAATATTAATATTTATTATATCAAATAAATATCCCAAGATTAGTTACGAAATGTATTTTCATAATAAATTAATTTGGAGTCATAAATGTGACACCGAAAATTTGGTGAAATATGAACCACTTTAACTAGTATGCAACACCTAGTTACATTCTTTTTGACAGAGGTAATCCTAACAGAAACTATAAATGCGTTGGTAATGAATTCCAAGATGTATTGATTTCCTTATTATATATGTAAGTACGGAGTAATATACTACAGTCAAACATATTTATAATTTGTGCCACCAGAACCAAAGCTGCTATACTAGTTTCTTCCGTCCCTAGCTTCGAAAACGATCGAACCACGTGACAGTAACGCCGGAAAATTCAAGGAAGGTCACCTAGAAGCGCGACGACAAATGGCAATGCGGCTGCACCACTCCGGTCACCGCTATATAAACCCGGCCCGTGCCCAACCTCCTCCGAATCCAAAAAAATTCTCCGAACAAACGCTTAAAATCCCTCCAAACCACAACATCACGTGACGGAAACGCAGCCCCAACAAAGATGCTGCTGCTTAACCCGGCGTGCGAATCGGCGGCGCTGGACAGCATCCGGCATCACCTCCTGGACGAGCCCGCGGCGTCGTCGGCGGTGGCGACCATGAGCGCGAGCGCGAGCGCGGCTCCGCGGCCGGTGTACTGCCGCACCACGAGCTTCGGCAGCCTGGTGGCGGACCAGTGGAGCGAGTCGCTCCCGTTCCGGCCCGACGACGCCGACGACATGGTGGTCTTCGGCGCGCTCCGCGACGCCTTCTCCCGGGGCTGGCTCCCCGACGGCTCCTTCGCCGCCGTCAAGCCCGAGCCCCTGGCGGCGTCCCCGGGCCCGGACGACTCCCCCTACGAGCACGGATCCTATTCCTCCTACCTTGGTGGCGCGGCTGTCGGCCTTCTTCTCGCGGAGGAGGAGCCTGAGACGCCGACCCAGGCGGCGGCGATGACGCCCGGCGGGAGCGAGGAGGAGGCCGCGGCCGCCGCCGCGGCGGTGGCCAGCAGGGGGAAGCACTACCGCGGGGTGAGACAGCGGCCGTGGGGCAAGTTCGCCGCGGAGATCCGGGACCCGGCCAAGAACGGCGCGCGCGTGTGGCTCGGCACGTACGACAGCGCAGAGGACGCCGCCGTGGCCTACGACCGCGCCGCCTACCGCATGCGCGGCTCCCGCGCGCTCCTCAACTTCCCGCTCCGCATCGGCTCCGAGATCGCCGCCGCGGCCGCGGCCGCCGCGACCGCTGCCCCTGCCCCTGCTGTGGGAGACAAGCGGGCGTCCCCCGAGCCGACCGCGAGCTCCGACTCTTCTTCCCCTTCATCCTCCTCGTCCTCTGGCTCTGGGACACCAAAGCGGAGGAAGAGAGGCGAGGCCGCTGCCGCGACCATGGCCATGGCCCTTGTCCCACCCCCGCCGGCGCCGGCGCAGGCTCCCGTCCAGCTGACCCTCCCGGCCCATCCATGGTTCGCCGCCGGCCCGGTCCAGCAGCTAGTGAGCTAACTATTGCTGTATCAATGGGATGCGGTTGATGGATTCAGCTCAGTGCAAGAAGTCAAGAACAGAGCAACAAGATGCGCGTCAAGCACACACTGCTCCAAGAAATGCGTGCTATGAGCTCGACGAAATCGTCATCAGGATGTTCCTGGTTTGCATCATCGCATGGAATTGGTTCCTCCACGGTCGCTAGTGTGCTGTCCTGAGAAGCTTGTAATGTGGAGAACCGGTTTGTGGCGTCATTGCATTGAATTCGGATGAGTTGAAATCGGAAGCTTCTCTGTGCGAGGCTGATGGTGGTCCTGGTGCAAATTTGCATCAGCATTTCTAGAATGGATATTATTCTTTGTTCTTTGGTGTTCAAAGTGGTTCCTTTGAAATCAGCAAATTCTAGTTCATTGTCTAATTGGAACGTGCACGCTGCTGTTGGCTTGATCCTGACGCAGAGTCCAACGCTACCATTTCATTGGACGTTTCCTCATTAATTTTTTGTTTAGTAACCCAACGCACACTAATTTTTGGTACTCAATATATATACTTTACAAAGAATAATTAATCCTTTATATTTACCATTAGCGATCACGCACTTGGCTCGTATAGAATGGTCACATGAGACGAGAGGGAGGAAACTGCTGTCAAACTGAAGACGAGCATTTCAAAACCAACCAGACGAGCAGGACAGCAGCCGTATTCAGATTACAGAATTCAGAGGGGGGTTTGGTTCGAGCTACTAAACTTTAGTAGCTACTAAACGATTTAGTCACTTTTAGTAACTCCAGAGTTACTAGAGAGAACTACTGCTCTTTTAGTAGCTTTTAGTCATAGCGTTTAGTTAAAAAGTTACTAAAGTGACTAAAAGCTACTAAATTTAGTAGCTACGGGGCGAACCAAACCGTTGCTTTGGCAAATTGTGTGGTGCGATGCTGATGGGTTGGTGGCTCGGTGCAGCATGAGGCAGCAGCATTGGGCACAGAACAAAACAGGCCTAGTTATCCTTTTTTTTTTTTAATTCAGGCCGGAATGTTAGTATCCTAGCCAATGAGGAAGCGAATTGATTTGAATAATGACCTCGTGCTTATCCATGATTGATGGTAGGGGGTCACGGTTCCACTGAACTGAAAATGAGGCGTTAGATGGTGTTTTGTGCTTAACAGCTGGCCTTCAATTTCCGGAGCGTCAAAGGTTTCAAAAGCCCGTAGGATCAGGGCTTGCGTGCGTGCAATGGAAGATGTAGCCGAACTTTTCGTCAAAAGAAGAAGAAGATGTAGCCGAACTGAAGACAGCCGAGGTTTCCATTTGCCGACTAGCACATTAATTTATTTGTTTGAGGACATATGACAATGAAAATAAATAAACAGAAAAGCTAGCCGAATCTCAGATGAAACAGTCGGCCGTGCCATGCAATTCTCGTATTCACAGAAATACAGAACATTATCTGGGTAAAAGGCTACACAGTACACAAGATTCGTAGGGATGCAAATAAGATAGCTGCTAAAAAGGCAAGACGAGCGAACATCTCACGTTCAGGTCTTTTTTCTTGTCAGCCACTTGCACATCATGCAACTTGTAATATCAAGCTTGTGCAACAAAATAACGATTGGAACATGTCTGTAACATATTTGTGATGCAGTAGAAGTTTTACTTTTCAAAAAGAAAAAAATAGCGCTTCTGCATTGCATATTGCAGACGAATAGCCGACAACGACGGCAAGGGCATGCCATTGCCATCAGATAAGCGCATGAAGTGATCCTGTCTCGTGCCCTCGCCCTTCTTCCGAAGCAAAGACAAAGAGACGGTCGGCATGATCTTTTCAGCATCAGCTCTCCAGACCTCGTTGCCCCGGTCTCACTGCTGATTCAACGTGACGGGCGACAGATCGACGAGTCCACATGATGCGCACGAGCCGAGAGGATTGATGTGATGACGCTTTCTAGAACAGACAGCGACCGGTGGCAGCCTGGCATCGGCTGCCGAGGGTTTTATCGAGCGTGTTCTGGCCGTCGATGACCCGGGGCCTTTCACACTCATTTTCACTCCCCCTTGTAGGAAGAGGAGTAAGCAAGATCCTTTTACACTCGTGCAGAGCAATGGATCTCGAGACTCCTGGAGAGCAGGTGAAGCACACGCAGCGTCCGAATCAGCCCGTGCAAAAGCAGGGTATGCCGCCGAGTCAGCTTGTTGACGCTATCTTGACGCAGAACGTGGTTGCCCGGGTAAGGGTAACGCACGGTGGCGCTCCGGCGACCACGACTCCGCGAGAGTCCGTCCCGTCGGGGAAACACGTCGAAAGTTGCAGCAACCGGGCCGCCGCCGTCGTGGAAGTAACCTTTCCTAGGGCTCTCTAGGAGCAGCACGGCGCGTCCAACGCTGTTGACACCAGGGTGGTGTAACACCCTAGTGTTACGAGTTTGCTTAGCACCGAGATTTAGATACGAGGGATTAGTCAAACAAGTTTTCGGGTTTCAGAAATTTATTACGCACGTGAAATGGTAAGTCGTTCTAATTGTTTGGCACGAAAAACAATTTATATAAATAAAAATAAAATATAACTTGTGTGTAATACTTAAGTAAAGATGACGAGCAAGTGGTGTAGTTAAAGATGCAGCTATAATTTGTGAAAACAAATGTGGTTAACTAGTGTTATTGGGAGCTATAATTTATGTTTAAAGTACCATTTTTGACGAATTATATTGAGCAAAATAGTTAAATAATGCTTAAATATTTTGCTCCTACGGGTTAGAGGTATGAACTATTGCATGAAGTAATTGTTGGTTGAAGTTAACAAAGTTTAGATCTATTAAAAATTGCGACAAAAGAGTTAATGGTTACTTAACCTCAATCGAAATCCTTAACTTTTCTAACTATAGAAAAGTAGTAAGACAATGCTATTTTGACATTTAATTTCTAACAAAAATATTTAAACACTAGCTGCATGTTTTGGTATTGTCGATTGCGTCAAAGTGAGTACATGAGCATGGTGTCGGTCGAAGTTGTGTTGGTTGTCACGTGGAACTCGTAAAAATTGTCCAAAGCCCCTTAGAACGCGTGACGGATCATGTTTCAAGGCTCTGTTCGTGAACTGGTGCCGGCGCGACGAGCTCATTTTGGCATGCTTCTATCTTCCTCTCTAGTTGCTCTCGGGCATGAGGTTTGCTTCGTTAGCTAGTGGGTAGTACCGTCCTCGGGTTAGCACAGTTAGTTGGTCTTTAGTTGAGTTAAGCGACAGCCTTTGGTTCACTTTAAAATTCGTGCGCATCACTGATAGCAGCCGCTCGGCCAGAGTTCGCGGTCACCGAGTGCACGCGCATGGCGGGCGCCGGGCTCGACTATTGTCAGCCGCGGGTTTTCTCCCTTCGGGCCAGCGTGTGTGCAGCTGTCGCGTGCCAACTAACGTTGTGGCGTGTCTCTCGCCTCTCCTTGCCTCTTGCTGGCCAACCCGCGTCGTGTCGCTAGGCCGCGCGCAGGTGCGGGCCGATGCCACGACGGCCGCCGTCTGCCGACGTGGCGTGTGTCTCAGCGACACATTTCACCTACCCGCCTTCCGGATCATCTACCGTGAGCTAGTGCCGCTGCCGCTGCATCGTGGCCATCTGGTCCAGTCGCAGTGCAGAGGTGATGCTCCTCTGCCTTGCTTGCCCCACTCGACGACGCCTATGGGCCCGCTCGAGTCTCGCCGCTTCAAGCCATGCGCACCACACCAAGCTCTTCCCTGCCTCGTCAGCTAGGAGCACGTGCTTGTACCGCTCCGTTTTAACCCGCTTGGCCCACCCGCGTGCCTCTCTGCGACATGGCAGCAGTAGGGGCACCGCACTTCCCGCTCTCCCAATTCACCTTGCTCGAGGCTCCGCAACTCGATTCCTCGCACCAGCAAGTAGCCTAGGAGGTTATCTAGTAGCCTGGCCCGCACCAAGGCGCAGCTGGGCATTGTGGTCGGCCAATTTGGCATCTAGATCGTCGTCGGTCGAGATGTCGCCGTAAACTTGAACTTTGGGGAGAGGTATGATTGGGGCGGTAGTAGTTCGATTGTTTGTAACCATGAACTCGCCTTGACCCCCTCCATCCGGTGCTCGCGTTATTTTGTCCAGGGTGCTCACCAGCAGTGCGGTGACGCGCTCGGGACGCCGCAGCGCGGAGCGGTCACACGTGGCCAGGCCACCTCGGCACTCCGCCGCCTCAACCGCCACCGCAATATGAATTCCGGTGAGCTACTGGTGCTTACCCGCTATCTCCACCACCCGATAGTGTCGTAGGTCGTCGGGACGGGCGCGCCGCCGCCGCAGTTAGTCACACGCCGCTGCTGCTCGTGTCTATGCGTCGCCGAGTTCTTAACCGCCGCCTACCCCTGCGGGTTTAGCCATAATGAGTGATCGGCCCTTTTGGCCTGCCGTTGCGGGTCTTGGTTGCCCGATGTAACCACCGTTGCCGTCGGTGAGCTGCGTCGTCGCGAGCGGGCACGCTAGGGACCGCCCCGTTGCAAAGACAACATTTTGCGGGGTGTTTTGTGAAAAGCTCTAGTCTGGTGAAACAGTGTTGTACTGTATCGTTTGATTTTCTAAGAGTGCGAGTCCTCTTTTAGGCAAGCGCGAGCGGGCTCCTTACCACGGGCCGCTTGGTGGGCCAGCCTGCTATGCGTGTGGCTGCTCATGCGTGAGCCGCTTAGGCTGCTGGGCCGAATCGTTGGCCACCGGCCCTTTTTTTTTCTAAAGCATTTTCTAATTTAGTTTCTAAAGGTAAATTTGTAAAGTCAAGATAAATTTGTGTAGATGTCTAAAAATTGTGAAACCAATTTTGTTAAGTCCCTAAAATCATGACCTATCTGCTAATGTATTTTGTTCACATAGTTTTATAATATTCTTAGGAGTTATATAATTAAATTGAGATACTTAATATTGTCAAAATATAAACTTGTAGGAATTGTTGTGATGAATTGGTGATAGTGTGTTGGCTCTGAAACTTTCACAGTAAATTTTTCACATTATTTAGTGCTCACTATAATTTTTGTAGCTCCATAGAAATTAGTTTGTTAAGGTAACTCAATGAGCCATAGTACAAAAATATATATTTAATCAATCAAATGTCAAAAAAATTTGGGGGTTTGTAGGACAAAAAACATTTTTCGGAAACGAGCCTTACTTGGCGACATGGATATGTAGATTAGTACATTAGTCATTAAGCTAGCTCTTTAGCTCGTGGAGCGTAATCATATTATAGAGTTGCAGTTATTATTGATTAATTGCGTCTCTGCGTTGCATCCACGTATATCATAATAGGAACAACGATGGATCGCGGAGATGACCGAAGTAGCGAAAAAGATGGTGCCTTGATGATCGTGTCACTATGATAGAATGCTAACTTTTGATTATATCTTACCCAGGCAAGCCCTGGTACATAACCCCTAGTATTTTGCATTTTATTTTATGCTTGTGCATTAAGTTTAAGGAGTTGAATAAAACCCACTTGCATATATATATCATTATCCTATGAGTTTTACTAGTATGACAGGATCGTGCATATTTCTATGCTATAGGATTCTGGTAGAAGTCGAGTATTGCCTGTCACTCGCGAGAGGTTGTTATTATATTACTATCACCTGAAAAATATATATGAATGATAATTGGAGACCGGACGAAATGGTACTTTAGATCTAGACTTGGTTTAGCATTCGAGCGAGGCTCGAATTGCACTTGTTCTGCCTGTGTCGATTGAGGACCGTCCGTTGCATTGGATTTTAGTCAGGTCACATACTTACTATCCTGAGCACATACTTGCTTATGGGAGCGGAAAGGCTCGTTGCTCTCTTGTCGTGGGTTCCGACTCTTTCCGGACCGACTGATTGAAGGTGGGAATGTTGGAGGTCTAAGCATCACATTGAGTTCGGGAGTCAGGTGTGGGGGCTTGGAGTCCAAGTTTGGATGGAGACCTGGACCCCTTGACAGAAGAGTGGTGGGTTGGTCCTGCTTGTGCCTGGGCTACAAGCGAGGCGTGTGTTTCGCGGTACCCAGCTAGAATACATTGGTTCGCGAACCGCCGTGTGATACGGTACGACTTGGCTTCGATCTAGCACCATAGTATGAACTGAAATATAAAAGATGGTAAAATAGTTCCGATTGCTTACCACCTGCTTGAAAAGTAGCATAGGTGCTTACATAGGATGATTAGCTAATGGACTAATGATGACTGCTAATAAAATTGACTATAAGGACGCACGTTTAGTAATGCTCCTGTAGATGCAATAAATCCACAAGCCAGATAGCCTTGCATATCATTGGAGTCTTTTCTTTCCTCCTGACGGATAAGTCTTGCGGAGTACAATTGAGTACTCAGGGTTTGTTTTACCTTGTTGCAGGTGACAGGTGGATGCTAGAGCTGACACTTATGTGTGGAAACCTTCTGATGGGCTCAGCGAGGATTTCCTTAGCGTTGCGGACATAGAGTTTATTTGAAACTTCCACCCAAAATGTTTTACCATGGAAAAACTTATAACATGTTATGATGTATATAATGGATCATCATGTTAATGTTTAACTTGTCATTAAATGATTTTATTTCCGCTGAAACTCTGATAACATGATTATAGTCCGTTGTTATAAACAATAAATATTATACTCTGACGTTGCATGGAAAGTAATGTAAAAAATGGCTAAAATGTTGTAAGCTTTATTCTCTCATTTATGATTCTGTTGAAAAATGTAGATTTTTTTGTTCTTCCATGAGGTGTGCTCGACAGAACTGTCTGATGTAGCTCACATTCAAGGTGCTTAGTGTTTAATGAAAAAGAAGTACCTCTAAAAAATGAGTTATTTTAGACGGCTCTGCCGCGGTGAGGCTGCCTAGCTACCTGCGTCCCTGCCTCACTGCCTGGTGCGGCGTTGGCTGTTAGGAATTTCTCCTTCCCTGTTTCCCGGGCCATCATGGACGTATCCATGCGTTCATGGGCCTCAATTCAAAGCCCATAGAGATCAGTGCACATAAACGTAAGCAAAATCCCACAACTACAGAAACCAGCGTACATAATCTCTGTCAACTGTGAGCCGATCAGTGTTCAGTCGTGCTCTGCTGTGCTGAACAAAATTCCCTGGACTTGGGTTCATTCGTCAGCTTTCATGCTGTCAAACCGCAAAGCCCATCGGTGGATCTGTAAAATTTTGCTTCGTGTCTCAGTAAACGCCAATCGCCTTACGGACGTTCCAACTTTTTCGGCCCTATTCGTTCTGCTGAAAAATCAAGCTGAAAATATTATTTGTTAATTTATTGTAAGAGAAAAACACTATATTAACTGATAAGGCTTAACTGATAAGTTCCTCCGTTGCGATAGACGTCTCTTCTCCTCTCCTCCGTCGTCATCCCCAAATCGCAGACTGCATGCACCAAAATGCGCTTTCGGAGCCGCTGCTCGTACGTAGACGACCAATCAGTCATGAACCATTCATTCATACGGCTTCGTCCAACGGCTTTGGCAAAAAAAAGGGGGCCCGTCGCAAAAGCAGGCGCACTGAGCGCGAAAGCAAAGCGGAGGAACAGGGGAAACAGTGGGAGATGACACGATGGCTCTAGAGGGCCTACCTACCGATAAGCTAGTATATGGTACTAGTATGGCTCATCCTCGGTTTCCTTAACCATGAATATTTAGATCCTCTGTTGTTCAAAGGATTTTTTTAGTATACATTTGGATCCTTCGTGCGAGATCGTCCTCTCTTATCCTCCTCGCTTTCGAGCCGACAGCCCACGATTCGAATTTTTTAACGTGTGCAAGGAATTAAGGAAAAAGGCCCACAGACATGCTTGAGTCGTTGTTGGAATGTTGGATTAGGATGATGATGATGACTACCTTTTGTGCTTGTGTTCAATTGGATGTCTACCGTGTGCAACGAGAATTTGGACTCCTCGTGGAGTGCTAGAACCACCGGCGCGCAGAACCTTGACTTGACCTCTGGCTAACACGTGCACAATCAGCATATATTCAGTTCAAATTAATACGAGGACACCTGTGCATGGAGCAATCCTCACCGTTCAATTCAGCTGATGCACGCGCCTTCGGCCTTAACCCATAAGCCATAGCCCATAGCACAGTGTTGAACTGTTGGTCAATTCGACATACATACTTTGAGGATGATGACCTGTTCACAATGTTAGATCATACATACGGCTTTTAGTTTTCTCATATGCACAGATCGAGTGTTCGCTCGTACTGACACGAGTCAGCTTACAGGTTACAGCAGCAACACGCAGTTGTACACTAGGTACTCAGCTGGAGTGAGCTGGTAAATCAAAATCAGCAAAGCAGCAGAGATACGTGGATGGCTTTGGGATTCTGTCTGGTGCACCCACCGAACCCTAAAAAAAACGCCACGCATTTGATACGCGTAAGCTCCATATGAATAGGCGCGATGCCCCTCCTTTTCCCACCACCTTCCCGTCTTCGCTGATCCCGTCCATCGCCTTTCTCCTCTTCCATGTCCTCCTTTCTATACCCTGTTAAGTGCGTGTTCATAACCAACGCGCCATCAAGATGATCGACGCCGATAAGTACACTCCCTCGAATGCTGCTGCTGCTGCTACTACTACTAAACCCTCCTAAACCTACTCGGCAGCTTCTCTCCACTGCTCGCCTGATCTCCTCGCATAATCTAGCTTGCAGCTTAGCGCCTTAGCCTCGAAGCAAGATCGAATGGGAGCCGCCTCGTCGCGGGAAGGGGACGCGGCGCGCGCGGCGGCGCGGGAGCACACGAAGCGGTGCCGGGAGCGGCGGCGGCTCGCGCGGGAGGCCGTGCGGCTGCGGCGGCACCTGGCGGCGTCGCACGCGGCGTACCTCCGGTCGCTCGGCGTCGTCGCGTCCGCGCTCACGCGCTTCGCGGTCGGCGAGCCGCTCCCGGTGTCCGACCACACCCCGCCCGCCGTGATCGCGCACCGCCCGGTCGTCGTCCCCTCCTCGCCGCCGCCGCTGCTCCGCGCCATCGAGCAGCCACAGCCACAGGGCGAGGCGCGGCAGCAGGAAGGGGGCAGCGGCGTTTCTGCTGACGTTGGAGTGGCGGCGGCGCCTACGCGGACGGAAGGCGTCGGCGTTGGCGGTGCCGAGGAGGAGCTGAGGATGGTGGTGAGGCACCGTAGCCTCGCGGAGGTCGCGGCGGGACTGGAGGAGTACTTCGTCAAGGCCAGCGTCGCCGGCGACACGGTGTCCAGCCTGCTTGAGGCCAGTACCACCGAGTTCAAGGGTAAGCCGCCGCGTCGCAGACGACTCACAGTAACTTTTTCACTGATTAGCCAATGGGATGAGAAGGCGTGTGTCACTGACTGACCACCTGAATTTGCTTAGGTGGCTCACACAGCTTCTTGGGCGCGCTCGGCTGCCTTTCGGCGCCACCGCTCGACCGCATCGACAGCATGAGCAGCCGGCAGAGGCACAGCGCCACCTTGCAGGAGCTCCTCGCATGGGAGAAGCAGCTCTACAAGGATGTCAAGGTGATCGAACAAAAAAAAACACAATTGCTTCTTGCATTATTGTTGCTAATTGCTAAAAGCAGTCACGATGATAATATAGCTAGCTTGTCTTACCACCAGAAAGACGTGATGTTAGGCCCCGTTTGGCAAAGCTCCTAGAGCTGATTCTTTCCTGAATGCAGGAGCTCTACCAAACAGTTCGCTAAAGAGAAGTGATTCTCTGCTGATTTTATGAAATAATTCTCTGAAAAAAGTAGCTTCTCCTGATTCTGTGAAGTGATTCTTCGTCATGATTTCAAGGTTTATGCTAAAGAATTCAAGGTTTATGCTAAAGAATCAAACAGAATTACTTTCAGCCATATAATCACTTCTCTCGTGGAATCAACTTTCATAAAGAATCAGAATAAGACAAAGCTCTACCAATCAGCCCCTTACAGTATTACTATACCGATACCATGCAGGCCAGGGTGAAAATGCAAATAAGGCACGACAAGAAGCTCGCCGAGCTGCGGGACCAGGAGTACAGCCGGAAGCTCGACGTGGACATCCAGAAGCTGAAGGCGGCGTGGGACAGGGCGCGCGCGCAGCTGGAGACCGCCTCCCAGTCCATGGACGCGACCTCGTCCGCAATCGCCCAGCTCCGGGACACCCACCTCGCGCGCCAGCTCCTGGAGCTCTGCCACGCCACGCTCGACATGTGGCGGGCGATGCGGCAGCACCACGAAGCGCAGAGCCTGTTCGCGCAGCAGCTGCGCGGGCTGAGCAGCCGCACGTCCATGGACCCCACGACCGAGATCCACCACCAGGCCACACGGGCGCTCGAGGCCGCCATGAACGCCTGGTCCGCGGCCATGGCGCACATGGCGAAGCACCAGCGCGATTACGTCCACGCTGTCCACGGCTGGCTCAAGCTCACGCTGACGCCAGTCAGCGGCGCCGCCGAGGCGGCGGCCTCCCCTGTGGCGGCGGAGCTCGCCGCGTTCGTCGAACGGTGGGGGAAGGTGCTCGACCGCGTGCACTGTGTGGACGTGCTCAAGGCGATCAAGAGCTTCGCGGGCGCGGCCCGCGCGATCCACGCGCTCCAGGGCGACGAGCTGCGGGTGGCGCGGCGCGTGAGGCAGTGCTCCCGGGAGCTGGACCGCAAGTCCCGGATGCTGCGGCAGGTCGAGAAGAGCTACTACGACTCGTACCTGCCCGGGTTCATGTCGATGTGGCAATGGGGCAGGCCCGCGTGGAGGGACCACATGCAGGCGCGCGACGCGGGCAACGAGGTGGCGCAGCGCAGGGACGAGATCGCGGCTTGCCGGAAGATGGTGGAGGACGAGATGCGGAGGCATGCCAAGGCCATCGACGCCACGAGGACGGCCACGGTCACCGGCGTGCAGGGGAAGCTGCCTGCCGTGTTCCAGTCCATGGCCGCGTTCTCGGCGTCGCTTGCGAATTCGCTGGAGGCCGCGTGCAGGGCTCCACAGCAGAACACCAACATGCAGCAGTAGTAGTAGTAGCTAATACCCGCTCATTCTTTTTCGCGTTTGCATTTTGTTTTTCATGTTTTCAGCACCTATATATACATACAATACAGAACACAAAGAGAGAACATAGAAATACGAATAAGGCACATTATCGTAGTGTTTTTGGCTGTGTTGTTACCCTTTGTAAATGCATGCAATCACCCCGCACAATGTTTCCATTGGTTTGCCAGGGGTTATCAATTCCGTTTAATAAGAGTCACATTCTGCAGAAAACTACATGCATTTGCACGGAAAACATAGAAATGCTAGCTTTATTATGGAATCGATTTGCGGAGGACGCTGCAATGGTTCAGATACAACAAAGAGAAACTCGTCCTATGCAAGTCTCCATTTGATAACTAATACGCCGGAAAAAGGTGAAATCGTGTAAAACCATTTCTCTCTCCATCAAGAAGGCACGAGAATACACCGTGTCATCAAACAAACATCTCAAGTCATATAAAGTTTCTTCCTATGTTTCCCCTATGCAAACCTTCCACTCGGTGCAGTGCCCAGCGGAAGTGTAAGGAAAAGGGGCCCGTATTCTGCCAAAGAAAACCCATCCATCACAGTAGACTTCACTTCTTTGAAAGAGCCATGACGTTGAAGTTCATCGAGTTAGGGTTCTCTGCAATTCTAGCTTTGATGACTTTTGCAGCATCCTGTGGACAGATTTAAAGCACACAATCAGATCGCTCTTCTATGACAGAACAAAAAAAGGAAAACAAATTAAAGATACATCGGTACATAAACAATTACACATGTTGCATTAGGCAAAACAGATAATACACAAAGCAAAATGCAAATAAACATTAGCATGATGTCGGTGTTTCGAGTTTCCACCGACGAGTAAATTTCTAATATTGCGCGTCTGGCTCGGATGGTGTGCTTGGAGGACACGAGGTTTATACTAGTTCGGGCAGAAAGTCCCTACGTCCAGTTCGTCGCTGCTGCTCGTGTTACTAGCACTACAAGTTTGTAGTAGGGGGTACAAACGGGTGAGAGAGGGAAAGGATCCCAAGTCTCTGGTGGAAAGAGTGAACGGGTGTTGAGAGCTCGATCGCTGCTCAGCCGTGTGTTCGTGTCGTGTTCTTGTGTGTTTATCTCGTATTTTGATCGGTTCGGGGTGATTCGATCGGTCCTCGATGGGTCCATCCCCTCCATGGGACGCCATGCTTTCCCTTTTATAGGCCAAAAGAAAGCACGGGTTACAGCGGAGGAAAAGAGAAGAATGAGGGGGAGAAGACGTCCTTCAGGATCGCCGGGTCCTTCTTCTCCTTCATACGCCTAGACCTGGAGTGGTTGGCGGCGGTATGGGACCCCGTCAGGTGAGGCGGAGCCCGCGGCCTCGGGGTCGGGCAAGGCGGAGCCCGCCCTCCGCGGCCTCGGAGTCGGGCGAGGCGGAGCCCGCCCCCAGAGGTCGGGCGAGGCGGGGCCCGCCCCCAGAGGTCGGGCGAGGCGGGGCCCGCGTACCTGGGGTCGGTTGGAGTTGTAGTCACGCTCTTGACTGCTCGGATGAGTCGATGGTGATGGTCATTAGCTCCTCCTCTTTAGGTACCCTAGTATTGGTCCCCAACACATGCACATCTCCATATTTATAAAGTTTATTCATAAAAGGAACAATAGCACTAAACCCTTCAGTTTTATTCATAAGATGCACATTTGTTCCTAGAACTTGGCCTGGGTGCCAGTTAGGTCCCCGTTGGCACCCCAAACTTCTAAAATGCACATCCAGGCCAGCATCTCTAGCAGTCCCTAATACCTTCCCATATCCCCATAAAATAAAACTATCATATTGGAAGTAACTATGTTTTTCTCTTGCTCCAACAGTCCCCCCAAATACCTTCCCTATCCCTATTAAACAGTCCCACAATACCTCACTTTTTTTGGTGGCCACCAATATTTCCATTGTCTGCCCTCAAACAAAGGGAAGTTGCATCTCCCCAATAGCATAGGGCCCACCCTAACTTTCACTTTTCAGCCATCTTTTCCCATACATATCTATGGGAACCAACTTTCATATTGGTATTGGGGGAGATATATTGGATTACTGCTATAGCAACTCCCCCAATATTCACAAAAATAATACTAGGCAACCCTAATACATACATATTGGGGATAGATTATTGGGAGACTGGTGGAGATGCTCTAAACCTACTGATTATGTCACTTACTCACTTGAGGTCTAAATCACCATAACTTGAGTTAATACATCTACGTCGCACGCTGATGGCACAATGAAATGACAGACATGGGGCCCACATGCCGATAGGTGAGAAGGAGATAAGACCAGCTTATAGACCCCGATGTCGGTTATGTCAACTCATCATGCAATCAGCATGACATGCAGGCTGATTAATTCAAGTTATAGTAATTTGGACCTCACACAACACGATTAGTAACTTTAGAGACTTGGATGTGCGTTTTGGAAGCTTGGGAACCTGGATGGCACCAAACCAAGTTCCAGGACCAGCAGTGCATTTTACTCATAAACTTTTATTCACATAAGGTACAAAAGCACCAAACTATATGGTAAAGAAACAACCCACATGACAAGTCGCAGAAATCTGCATATTTCTTAAACCAAAAGGCTGAAGATAAGAAGCAAGCAAAAGTGAAGGAAATATTGTACCTGCAACAAGGTTTCAGGTGATGAAGGGCCATGGGATGTGGGTTGTGATTTTCGTCCATCAAGCTCATAAAGTTCACCTGATGCATGCAAAGGAAAAATATATATATCAGAAGCTTACTAATAAATAAATAGATGTGCGCTACAAACTGTAAGATGAACTATTTTACTGGGGGCAATACTGGCACCACCTACCATCAACACAGGAGAAACATACAAAATGTTCATTGACATCAACATTAGCCTGCACATGAAAGCAAGACAATTTTAAGATGACAAAAGACAACAAAATTTAGAGAGGAATAGAGGACTACTATTATCAAGGGCATTTAATTATTTATCTACCATTATTGCACTGAGCTTTTAGTTTTATTGAACATTCCTTCAAGGAGCATATTATTTGAGTGCCCTGCAGGTTACCACCTGAACTAGCAAATGGAAGAATCTACCAACTATGGCTCTTATAAATGGCACTCTGTCAGCAACATTTAACAAAAAGAGTTGAAACAACAATAATGTCAAGAGGCAAAACTGACTTCATACTCCAATGAATAAAATTTAATGCTGAACTCAAATAATATACATATCAGAAGAAACTGCTTGGGTGGGCTTACATCAGTGTCACCAGCAGATGCAGCAACAGAATGTGCATCCTCCATCTCGTCATCTTCCTCGAGAAAGGTAGCACGCTGGTGGCAGCAAATATTTCATACATGAGAACAAAACAAATTTGACCATGAAGAGTACGGAAAAATGAAGTTACATATTTGAATATTAACCTGGACTGGATCCATATCAGCTGTTTGCTTATAGAACTTCTCAAAATAGGACCCCTCAACTGCAAATATGAAAGGTACCCATGAAGCCATGAAGTCATGCTACAAGCAAGTCAAATCTCAAATGTAATTAAAATTCAAACTACTCCATTTAAGGTGCATGTCCAATAAAAACAAATTAAAGTTCACAACATACAGAGAGAGAAAAGTGTGCATAGCTACTGGGACAAGTCACAATTCGTCAATACTTACCTTCATGAAAATATGAACTATACATCAATAATATTATGCTGAAAAAAAAACTGATCAGGATATGAAAATTTTCCAATTTATGATAATAGATCATGGAAACATAAGGCGAAACAGACAAGGAGCTGAATAGAGTGTCATTGCAGTTTTCTCCATCATATGCTGATTGGCCAGTAACCATGCCCTCAGGTCTCAAGCTAAACCCACTTGATTAAGTGATTAAGTCAAACTATTTTTAGTTTGACTAGTGACAGAGACAAGAGGGCAAAATGAAGTTTCATAAATCCAAGCAAAGTATTTACTCTGAAGCCTCGTATCATAAATAGTACTAACTGTTGGTAAATAGACCTGAATGCCTATTGCCTACTAGTTACTAATTACATTCGAGCAAACTAGCTGAATTGGCACAAGAACAGGAGAAGTTCAGCCTTCTATGACTCATAGTGACTCAAAACAGCAACTTGTAAAATGTAAGACAGTACACCATTAGCTCAATGCAAATCTGAAGTTCCAAATTTACCTAGCTTGATTTGAGATGTTGCATTTCCTATTGCATGAATAACACCAACTGTTCCACAAGCATTACCAACAGTCTGCTTCGTAAAGTATACCTTCTTGCTCAATTCCTACACAAATTCAGGGATAGAAAAATATAGATCCAACATTGACTCAGCAATATTCTCAAGGTAAGAAGGAAATTCAAATAAATTAACATTTGTTCAAATTGAAGACAAATATACATGTGAATTGATGTCCATCAGAAAATTATGCAAAACTCAAAAAGTAAACAAGAAGAAGCACATGTATCTGTTTGCTTTCATACCATTAAATGGAATGATAAGAAAATGGGAGCCAGATGTGAATAAACTGGTTCTTTGAAAAATGAAACGGATAGTTTATTGAGTATTACAAAAAAGTGAAGTAAGAACAAAAGCTGGATATCATAAGAAGTTGATACTTCATAGTATTACGAAATTGATACATAGAGCATCTAACATTGTATTTTCCCAGTGAAAAGCTGTGATGTGACACAGAAAAATTAGTGCATATCCAGCAAATTAACCAAAGAAAATGAATGTATCTTGATAGGTTTTTATGTAGCAATTTATCTATAGGTAGTGGTACCACAATGCAGAAGCAGTCAGTGGAGATTTACTTGATGATCTAAAAATTGTAGGTATTCCTTGAGTATTGAGTATTTCATTTAGTAACAGCATAAAGGATCAGTTCGTGAAGGGCTCATTAATAAGTAATATACCACCTCCACATAGTACTGTACTTGATTCAACCAGTAACAAAACCAGTGTGGCAGCGTGGATAGAGCTTAGAGCAACAAATAAACAAGTGAAAAAAATGTACAATTCAATATATGGTTACCTAAATAACAGCTACAGTTACTTTCTTTTCCAATTTCTGGGCATCTATCACCTATAACCACAAGTGGATATGTGTAATCACAAGATCATATTGCAGCGAAAAACACACTAAATCACAAAATCTGTTTCAGGGACTGGAGGACCAACACTGGTAACATGTACAAATATCACCAAGATAATCAACATACAATTCTAACAACAAAAATCAAAATCTCAATTCTCAAACTTTGAAAGAGGTACTAGCACAATTAGAATTAAACCTTCTCTATCCTACTTCAGGGCACGGAGAGCATCACTAAAGTAGCCAAGTCATGGTGCCGAAAACATTACAATTACAATCATAGGACAGGAAAAACAGAACAGGATGACACAACCACACCTTGCCCCCTGCAGTCGATGTGGTAGAGGCACTTGATTCTTCTTTCTCCTCCTCGTCCTGGTCAACAAAAGACAACGAACCCATCAATACTCGCTTTGGCATCACACAACCAAAAGCAAAGCCAAGCACGCCATTGATCACACCACCCAATGGGGAAATGAAAGCGAGTACTTACCAGGGAGGTGAGCGGGTAGAGGAAGAGGACGGCGAGAACGGGCTGGGGCACCATGGCGAGCAGCTCGTCGTCCAGGCCGTAGACGTCGCAGAACTGTACATCCCCCTCGGGGACTCCCAGCCCCCATATGAACTGCACAAGCCCACTCCGCGGCAGCAATCAGCGAGAGCAGCACGAAACGGGAGGAAACGAAACCCTAGCAAGTGCCGGCGGCGGAGGCAGGAGCCGGGGCGGGGGGGCGCGAGCTCACCTGGTTCATGACGTCCGGGTTGGCCTCCAGCGGGATCCAGCGCTTCCCCATCTTGTCGGCGCGCGGCGGAGGAAGAAGGAGAGCGGCGGAGCCTGACGACTAGCGAAGGAACTGAGGTGGGCGGGGAGGACGAGCCGTAGCTCAGTTGGCTTGCTCGCTGTGGTTTGAGCGGCCGGTCCTGGGATCGATTCCTGGAATCAACCCAGAGCCTCACCTCGGAGTGATCTTGAGTGTTGCTTTCGTTGTCTAGTATAAGTCGTAGATTTATTTGTATATCGTGTGAGGTGTACGTGTGTAACAGATCCTACGAGAATAAAAAAATAAATAAAACTGAGGCGGGCGGGGAAGAGAATGAGATCGGGGTGGAAATGGAAAACGCGCGGACGCAGGTGGCGTACGCTACACGCGGACACGCACATGCCCATGCGGCTAAGCGGCGCACGGGCTAGAAGTTTAGCTGGGCCGGACAACAGCCCGTGGGCTGTTGTTTGTTGCCATATAGTTTCGTTTTGACATAGAGTTATTATACCCAATAAACTTGCAAGTTATTAAATGGCAGAGGTGAACCTTCAGAGCAACATGAGATGTCTAAATTATGGAAGCGACTATGGGTAATCAAAGCACCACACAAAATGAAAATAATCCTATGGAGAATGGCTCATGATTGCTTGCCAATAGAAGCGCAACTAAAGTATAGACATATTCCTGCTTCTGAAGCTTGTTGCTTTTGTGGAAGAGAAGAAACAGTGGAGCATGTCACTTTAATGTGCCAATATGCTTCGGAGGTATGGCGCCAAATAAAAAAGTGTTTTAATATAAATTGCAAGCCTCATGCTTTTATACATATCAAACAATGACTTTTTGATTTCTTAGATAGAGCAAAGGAAATGAAGCCACATCATTTACAATCACTGTGTGGCACATTTGGGAGGCAAGAAATGCAGTTAGGAATGGAGAGAATATGTTGCATCCTTATTTCATTGCTGAACGAACAAAAGCTTACATAGAGATGATATCAATGCACTCTACAAAACAATCCGCCCCCCCATAGGTGTGAGTCTAATTGCTTGGCCCCTAAATGGACTCCACCGCCGAATGGCTGGTTGATGCTCAATGTAGATGCAGCCACCTTTAAAGATACTTCTCGTATCGGAATAGGTGGAGTGATTCGTGATCATATTGGGGATTTCAAAATGGCATTCGTAAGAAGATGAACAGAGTTCAAGATCCTGAGTTGGCTGAAATTTTAGCAATTCGATGTGGCATTTTGTATGCAAAAGAACGAAATCTTCAGCATATCATTGTGGCTTCTGACTGTCAAAACATCATCAAAAAAATACAATCACCGCATCTAGATAGATCTCAAGTTGGAGCCACTATGTGTGATATAAAAAACTTAGTATGTGAAGCTTCTGTATCTTTTATGTACATTCAGAGAAGTTGCAATGAGGCAGCTCATGTAATGGCTAGGCTAGCTGATCAGTTCTCTGGTTCAGTTTGGTCCATTCAGAAAGCGCAAAAATTGACTGTTGTGCCCTGTGCACTAGCAGTCAAATAAGCATGTTTCATTTACTTTCATTCTTTCACCGTTTCTCCAAATAAATAAATAAGACGACAACATTTCCAAGTAGCATAGCTATCACGACATTCCCTACCACTCACCCGCCACTCAGCTTCTCCAGCGGCGACGTTTCCTCCGCCCCGGGGACCTCGCTCTCCTCCACGGCGCCAGGCTGCACCGCTAGAGTCGCGCCTACCACCCGCCCCTGCCCTCATTGCTGGAGCCGGTGCCGGCATCCTCCTTGTCACCTCCTCCTGTGGCTGGGGACCGCGAGGGCGTCACGACCGTGCCGTACTTCGCGCTCGCATCGAGGCTCCATGCGCCCTGGTGCCCCAGCGGAAGAAGCTCGCGACAACCAAGCCCATGGTGCTCTTCGCTCCGCCACCTCCCAGCCTCGATCCGCCTATCGAGGCGATTATCGAGTTCCTCAACGCGCCTGACATGGTGGTCGTCTCCCACTAGAGTGTCACGTCTGACATGTTGCAAACGTATGTTTCAAGTGTTTCAGATGTCCTAAAGATATGCTGCAAAAGTAGATCGGAATGTTGCATATGTTGCAAAGTGATCCATAGGCATGTTGCAAGTTTTTCAGAGGCATGTTGCAAGTGTTTGTTCAAAATATTTCATCTGTTTTAAAAGTATGTTGCAAGCGTATTTTATTTGGATGTTGTATATGGTTCACATATGTTGCAAGAGTATGTTCGAAATGTTTCAGCTGTTTCAGTCTTATGTTGCAATAAGTGTTTTCATATTGCAAGTGTTTTTATCTGGATGTTGCATATGTTTCACACGCATGTTGCAAGTGTATGTTCCAAATGTTTCATCTGCTTCGGATGTATGTTGCATTCAAGTGTTTCGTGTTTTAGAGGTATGTTGAGAGAGTCATTGGGGCACGGCTCGAGCGCATGGGAAGGGGCGCGGCGAGCCGGATGCCGGCGGATGGAGCGTGCAGCGCGCCTAGGGTCCTACGGACGAGGCGTGCTCGGCCTCATCCCGGCTCCTGGGTCCCGCCCGCACGGAGAGAGAGGAGGGGGTCAGGGGAAAGGAGCGGTGGGCGCGGGGCGAGGCGAGGCGGACGGGGATGGGGTACGCGTGCGGGGCTGACGGGGAAGGACTGTAGGGATACAGTGAGTGCGGTGTATTTCTGGTGGGCCGTTCGATACCGTCCAATGAAATCCTATCCCATCGGACCTCCGGGTCCCAGCGATTTCTATTGGGTAACTCCATGTTAATGCTACAAACTAGTATTAAGCATTAGCTCGATGCTAATTTGGACAATCTAGAAACTAGTATTAAGCATTAGCTCTATGCTAATTTGGACAATCTCACAGCGGGATGGCTTGTTTTGATCAGTAGTGATTAGAGAGTATGAGATTGAGATCCAACTCAGATCTCACATTTGTAGGGGAAATGGACTGCATTCAGCCCAGGAGAATCTGGTCTAATCAGTCTATCTTAAGTCCAATTCACTTCAAAATACGTAGGTAGCAGACCAGATGCATCTTATTTTCTGAAAGTTACAGAGAAATACATGAATTTGCACATATCATGCAATCATGCCAATATTATTGGGATGGCATGTTAATGTGACCTTCTATTATGAATCTGAGACCATCTACAGCCCTACTTCCCTTTATATACAGGCTTTCTTTTCTCGGCAAATGCGGCTAGACCTTCAAGACGATCCTGAGTGTGCAGGACTTGCTCGTAGCATTCATCTTCAACAGCCAATGCCGAGGGCATGTCTACCTCTGCCCCTTGATTGATGGCCTTCTTAGCCATTTTTACCGCTACCGGGCCCTGAAATATAGAACCAAGCTCATAATATTTACAATGACGGGTCAGTGATCTTGCGACAAGCATGAATCAATTGAAGCAAATTAACGAACACAGACAAAGAAAGTATCTGCTGGGAATTCTCATATGGCAATAACTCTGCTGATTCTTCTGCCAAATAAAGCATGTAGTATGTTCAGCGGTTTCTTACTTTCTGATTTATCTCCCGCGCAAGTTCAAGAGCCTTTTGATAAGCCTCGCCGGCAGGAACACAGTAGTTTACTACTCCTGCCATGTGAGCATACATAACCCTTCTAAGAAGTGATAAAAGGTGTCCTTGAGGAATAGGAAGTCATAACAGCAGGAAGCAAATCTGAAGATGTTAAACTGACCCATAGTTACAGCTTCCACTGCATCAAATCTGCGACCAGTGAATATTAGTTCCTTTGCTCTTGACCTTCCAACAATCCTAGGAAGGCGCTGTGTTCCTCCAGCACTGTATATTGTATCAAATGGACGTCAAGAGCTGAAAATATCATTTGAAACTGGACCTGCAAATAATTCTCAAGGTAATTTCACTGTGATATGCCACTCAAGTATAATGATCAATACAACAGCCTTTATGTTTCAAGAAAATCAGAATCAAGGCTGAAATTTTTAACAATGTTATGAAGGGTGGAATGTATGCATTAAGGCAAAAAATTGTATAGCAGGAACAGGTTTGACTTGTAGCTATAATTAAATTCACATGGCTACTGCAGTTCCAACTTCATTTGAGAGAAAACACCAACAGCATGTAAAAAAAAAGAGCTTACAAAGTAAAGAACAGACTTGGTGACATACCCTGGAATAATAGCAAGGCCAGTCTCTGGCAAACTGAATTTTGCATCCTCGCCTTGCATCATTTTGACAAGAAAAAAAAAGATTCATTTGGTGAAAGAAATGAGCAAAATCTGTTTCCATAAGCATAAGATTGATGCAGATTAAAATCACTACCACATATGCGAAGATCACATGACAGAGCAAATTCTAACCCGCCACCGAAAGCAACCCCTTCGACAACAGCAATTGTAGGAATAGACAGTGCCTGCTTAAACATGATACAAAAATTTACATTTATTGGAGGATTTATGCAACACCTGTCAGTTAAAATGCAATTGAGAATGCATATGACATGAACATTGGTCTGGGTAACTTTATCTAAAGTTTCACTTTTCATCACCATGGATTTCCTAATTTTCTAAAAATCTGAGAGCAACTGTATAGTATAGAAGAATATATTGTTATTTCACAACAAACCTCAAAGGATGAAAATGTAGACCTTAAGGAATTAACGAAGTCCCGAACTTCAGTAGGGCCCATCAATCTCCTTTCCTGTCAACATAAAAGACATGTAGTACATCATTGCATCTGTCATTTTCTGTAAAACGGATACATGGTGTAGTTTTATAACTGATATACAAAGGTCAAATATAAACAAATGGCCAGCACTTGAATAGCAAATCAAACAAAATTCTTCATAAAGAAAGACCGTAAACAGTGCACAAAGAGCCATAGCCACTTAAATTACTCCAAATGTAGTACATTTATGCTAACTTTGGAGTTCATCACCAATCATCCTATTGATAGAGCATAAGTCTGACCTGTTGACTCTGTTTTTTTTCTCAATTTATCAATAAAAATATGAAAAAATGTTCCTAATTTTTTTATATACTTTTTTTTTCTGATATCCGTTTCACCATTTGAATACCAAAGTCCTCTATGTGCTCTAGAAACTCAAAAAGCCAAAGTTTTTCACCTACAATCATTTCTTTCTTTCTTTGAAATCAAAATGACCATACTGTTAGATTGATATCCACCGGCCAATTGGGCCCTTGGATACGCGCCCTGATCGGGGGCATCCAACCACTTCATGGTTGGTGGGCCCCCGTCGCACAGCGCCATAAAAAGAGAGGTGGGGGCCGGGGCACAAGGCACGAGGTTCACCTGAGCCGCCAGGCACCCCACCTACATCCTAACCCTAGCCGATCTAGAGAGAGGACGCTGCCAGCGACGGGAAGCACCGCCACCGGCCACCGCCGCCTCTGCACTGCCGCCACTGCGACCGCGTCTTCACCGCCGAACTTCACCGCGTCACCGACAAGCACCGCCATGGCCAGCTCGTCTTGCTCGAAGGCAGCCGATGGTTTGCATCTCCGCACCCTCTCTCTCTCTCTCCCTCTCTGCTTCACGCTTTAGCTTATGTTATAGGGTTTGCCATGTTCTAAATTCAAGTATACACCCGCTAGATCTGCAACTAGGTGATCCTAAACTTCTATCGATGGTATCAGTCGCCTGGTCTAGATGTAGATCTAGTCTTTGGGGTAGAGCTAACGAAGAAAACAGAAGGAGGGGACTCGATTCGAATCGGATTGAAACCCCACCCGAGACCCCAAACCCTAACCCTAACCCTAGAAGGGAAACGGACGGAGAGGTGGAGGAATCTACCTGGTTTCTCCACCACCGTTGACACCGCCGCTGCCTCGCCGGCACGCGAGAAGACGGCCAAGCCGCGCTCGTCGCCGTGCGCGCGAGCACCGGTCGAGGGCGCCACTACAAGCCCGCTCGACGGCGGCGCGCTCACCCTCGGGACGAACACGTTTTGATCCGCCGAGAACGACGAACAACCGTCCGATCGCGATGAACGGCTGAGAGCCATCGGGCCGGATACAGCCCAGGCGGGCGAGTGAAATCCCGACCCAGGCCCATGTTGCGGCTTGGGCATGGGGGAGCGCGGGCGCGAGCCGTCGCCGCAGGCCGAATTCGCTGCTAGGCCGCGACAGTGCGCATCGCGCAAGCAGTTTCGGCCCAAGTTGCACAATAACTTTTTTGTTTTTGTTTTTTAATTTTCAAAAGTAAATTTTGATGATTTTTAACTAGTTTAAATCTCTGTCAAAATTTGAACCAACGGGATAATTTTCTTCAGAGAGTAGATGAATGCTTCCGAAAAGTAGATAAAGAATTTTTCCATGTTTCCGCAGCGATGTTAAAGTTTATTATCTTCTAATTAAATTTGAATGAACGGGAGAATTTAATTTGAAGAGCAGTTCAATTTTATTCAGTAAATTATAATATTGTTATTTTTCTGACCAATGTTGATAATAGCAATATTGTAATGATTATTCATAAGTTTTTCCATGCATTAATTTTATTTCTGCCCAACGGTGATGTAGAATTAGTGTATAAGAAAGTTGAACGTTTTAATTTTGACCAACGTTAAATTAAGGAATGCAATTATTATGACATATTTTCTCACTATCTCTGACAGTGTTTTTCAGGACTCAACCCAATGGTATTTATCTCGCACATACCACCTCTTGAAGGGGGCAACTATAGGGTATGGCGAGAGAAGTATGAACTAGCACTTGGGCTGTCTGAAAATGACCTAGCGCTTACCTCCCCGTGTCCTACTGAGTCAGTGGACCCGGTGAGGGAAGAAAATTAGTCTGATGCTGATTTCACTGCTTGGCAGCGAGATCATGCAGAAGTGCGGATGAAATATGACCTCGAACGCAAGAAATGAGACATTTCAAACTGCAAGCGCTTGATGGTGGCTAAGTCCACAATTTCAGATGCAATAAGGGGGTCTATCCCAGATTGTGATACCACCACAGAGTATCTTAAGAAAGTGGAGAGTCAATTCACTGGCTCTTCAAAGGCTTATGTCAGTACTTTGATCAAGAAATTATTCAATGAGAAATACACCGGTGACGGTATCAGAGAGCACATACTGAAGATGAGCAACACAGCTTCGAAGCTGAAGCCATGGATTTGGGGCTAAGGATGAGTTCCTGATTCATTTGATTTTTGCTTCCTTGCCTAAGGAATACGAAACTTTTGTTGTTAATTACAACATGCAGCCCAACAAATGGGATATAGAGAAGCTCATTGCAATGTGTGTTCAAGAATAGGAGAGGCTGAAAAGCTCACAGGGTGACTCTGCTAACCTTGTGAAGGACAACAAGAAGAACTTCAATAAAAATGCCAAACCTCAAGGGAAAGCCCCTCAGAATGACCACCATCAGAAGAACAACAATGCTCAAGTTGAGAAGGATCAGTATAAATGGTGCAAAAAGCATGTACATTACCAGAGAGACTGTCCAAACTTCCTAAAGAGAGGTGAGGATTTCATTACATTCATAGATGAATCCTTGTATTTAAGTTATGCAAAATCTACTTGGTGGATTGATTCTGGTGCAACTGTTCATGTTGTAAATTCATTATAGAGATTCCGTACGAGGACCCTGCAAAGAGGAGAAAGAAGAATTAAAGTTGCAAATGAAGTTGAAGCCATTGGAGATCTCTCACTAGAATTAGATGATGATTTTAGACTTCAGCTTTCAGATATTCTTTATGTACCCTCTTTGCGTAGAAACTTAGTAAGTGTTTCAAGATTAGACGATGATGGTTATGATTGCCATTTTGGTAATGGCAAATGTCGGATTGTGTATAATAATAAGTGTGTTGGTCTTGCCTTCCGACAAGACAAGCTTTATTTATTATCACTTTCTGAGAATGTGAATGATGTGAGCACTGAGCATGAAAATGTCTCCACGTCTATGAATGCAAGCAATAAGCGGAAGAGAGTTCATGATACATCATCGAAATTATGGCACTGTCGTTTAGACCATATTTCGGAGGGGGGGGGAATAGAGCGATTGATTAAGAAATCAATTCTTCCGTCTTTAGAATTTTCAGATTTAGAACAATGCATAGATTGCATAAAAGGAAAGTACGTTAAGAAAATAAAAAAAGATGACAAACGAAGCGCAGGAATTTTAGAAATAGTTCACACAGATATCTGTGGTCCTTTTCCTGTGAAAAGTGTGGATGGTTATGATTCATTTATAACATTCACAGATGATTATTCTTGTTTTGGTTATATTTATCCAATTAAGGAAAGATCAGAAGCGTTGGATAAATTTAAGATATTTAAGGCTGAAGTAGAAAATCAGCACTACTTAAAGATTAAGGTAGTAAGGTCCGACTGTGGGGGAGAGTACTACGGTCGATACACCCCATATGGCTAAGTTTCTGGACCCTTTACAAGGTTATTACAGGAAAATAGCATAGTAGCCTAATATTCTACACCGGGCGAGCCTCTGCAGAATGGAGGCGTTAAAAACCGCCATTCATATTCTTAATTGAGTGCCAAACAAGTCGGTACCCAAAACACCGTATGAGTTGTGGACAGGAAAGAAACCCTCATTTAACTATTTACGTGTGTGGGGTTGTCCAGCTAAGGCAAAAGTTTTTAACCCAAATATAGGAAAGCTAGACTCTAACACAGTCAGTTGTCATTTCATTGGCTATCCAGAAAAGTCAAAAGGTTATCGCTTCAATTGTCCTGACAGACAAACGAAGTTTGTAGAAACAAGACATGTTGTTTTCTTTGAGGATGATATGATCAGGAGGAGCATGGTAGCGCGAGAAATTAGTTTTGAAGTGAAGCGGAATACGTGCCCACTCCTATGGTTCAGGAGCCATTCTTCACGATATCTGTTGTTGCTGTACCAACAGTAAAAAACACTGTAGTAACAGCACCTGTTGTTAGTTCTCCTGTGGCAACAATGAATGAACATGAGTAACATGTCCTTCAGGATCCCCTAGAACCTGTTGTCACACATGAGGAAGAGCAACAACAGCCTCATATAGAACAAGTGTCATCTAACGAGGCCCCTAGAAGGTCTCAAAGAGTCAGAAGATCAGTCATTCCTGATGACTACGAAGTTTATGAATGTGAGGAATTTTAAATAGAGGATGATCCCACCTCATTTGAAAGAAGCCATGAGAAGCGCTCACTCATCCAAGTGGCTTGAAGCCATGGAAGATGAAATAAAATTAAAGAAAACCAACGGTGTTTGGGACTTAGAAACAATTTCTAAAGGAGCCAAGATAATAGGCTGTAAATGGGTCTACAAAACTAAACATGACTCCAAAGGAAATATAGAAAGGTTTAAAACGCGACTTGTGGTGAAAGGTTTCACGCAAAGAGAAGGCATAGATTATAATGAGACATTTTCTCCAGTCTCATGTAAGGATTCTTTTAGAATCATAATGGCGCTTGTAGCACATTACAATTTAGAATTACATCAGATGTATGTAAAGACGGCGTTCCTAAACGAGGATCTGGAGGAAAATGTTTACATGCCACAACCGAAAGGTTTTATTGTGGAAAGAAAAGAACGCATGGGATGCCGCCTGAATAAATCCATTTATGGATTAAAACAAGCTTCAAGACCAGTATTTGAAGTTTGATGGTACAATAAGAAAGTTTGGGTTTTAAAAAAATATAGAGGACAATTACGTTTATGCAAAGTTCAAGAATGAGAAATATATTTTCGTAGTCTTGTATGTGGATGACATCTTGCTTGCTTGTAGTGAAGTTAATCTACTACTTGAAACAAAGTTCTTGTCCTCGAAGTTTGATATGAAGGATCTCGGTGAAGCTTCGTTCGTCCTTGGAATAAAGATTCACCGAGATAGAGAAAAAGGGGTTTTAGGATTATCATAAAAGGTATAGTTAGAAAAAGTTCTAAAGAAATACAGTATACAAAATTGTAAGTCTTCACCTGCTCCCATAGTCAAGGGCGACAAATATGGGGAATTTCAATGTCCCAGGAACCAATATGAGATCAATAAAATGAAAGTCGTTCCATATAGTTCAGCCGTCGAAAGTTTACAGAATGCTCAAGTATGTACTCGCCCTGACTTAGCATTTGTTACCGGGTTACTTGGCAAATATCAGAGTAATCTAGGAATAGAACACTGAAAATTAGTAAAGAAAATTTTGCGTTACCTGCAATGTACGAAGGGTCTCATGCTAACGTACAGAAGATCTGATTCCCTGCACATAGAGGGGTATACAGATTCTGATTATACGGGAGATGACAGAAAGTCCACATCAGAATACATATTCACTCTCGCAGGAGGAGCTATATTGTGGAAAAGTTCAAAGCAAACCGTCACTACATCGTCCACAATATATGCCGAGTTTGTAGCATGTTATAAGACCACAGGACAGGTGAATTAGCTAAAGAAATTCATGCCCAGATTGAAAGTGGTAGACGACATACATAAACCACTCAAATTATACTGTTATAATAATCCGGCAGTATGTTATGCTCACAACAATAAGTCAAGTGATGCTGCTAAACACATTGACATAAAGTATTATGTTGTGAAAGACAAAGTCCGGAATCATATAATTAGTCTTGAGCATATAAGAACCGAAAATATGCTTGTAGATCCGCTTATAAAAGGCTTACCATCCAGTATGTTCAGAGAACACTTAGTCGGGATGGGTTTAAGGGAAAGCCTATGACTCCTGGATAATGAGGGACTAGTTGAGAATCTATTTTAAAACAGAGAGGTGCATTGTAGCTGTTTAATCTAATGACAACTGACCATGACGATGAGGCACGCTTTATGCACTGATCTGTGATGGAATAGGAACAAGATAAAGTAAGTAAGTTAAATTTAAGTCATAAGGTGGGAACAAGATAAAGTAACTAAATTAAGTTTAAGTCATAAGGTGAGATCAAGGGGGAGAATGTTAGATTGATCTCCACCAATTGGCTTAATGGCCAATTGGGCCCTTGGATCCGCACCCTGATCGGGGCGCCCAACCGCTCCATGGTTGGTGGACCCCTGTCGCACAGCGCCATAAAAAGAGAGGTGGACACGAGGCTCACCTGAGCCGCCAGACACCCCACCTACATCCTAACCCTAGCCGATCTAGAGAGAGGGATCTAGAGAGAGGGCGACGCCAGCGACGGGAAGCACCGCCGCTTTTGCACCGCCGCCACTACAACCGCGTCTTCACCGTCGGACTTCACCGCGTCACCAACAAGCACCGCCATGGCCAGCTCGTCTTCCTCGAAGGCGGCCGATGGTTTGCATCTCCGCACCCTCTCTCTCTTTGCTTCTTGCTTTAGCTTATGTTCTAGGGTTTGCCATGTTCTAAATTCAAGTATACACCCGCTAGATCTGCAACTAGGTAATCCTAAACCTCTATCACATACATTTCACAAATGTCTTCCCGGGATAATCAATTCTCCCTGCACATAATATGAGCAACTAGTCCATCAGCAATGACTTGGAAGTGTGGGGAATAATGCAATCAAGATTAATCTCACAAAAATATCCGTGTCCACTGGCGGAGCTTCATTGAGGCCAAAAGGTCATTGTTTTGAAGTTTTATACTTAATCATGCTTAAACATTGGTAACCTAGCTCTTTTAGCACTAATGGCCCCCTCTAACATTTACGTGAAGCTTCGGCAGTGTCCGTGTCAGCATGTGTTGTAGACATCCAAATTGCAATACTATGTCTAACGAAAACAAGAAGGCGTATGTGTGATAGACCTATAGCAACTAAAGTGGCAATAAGCAATTGTTGCCACTGAAAATTACCGTGTGTCAGCACAACTCACCAACTAGGAATCCTAATGAGTAATGAGCAGAATCAAACTTCCAGAACAGAGCTAGTGCAGCTGCAGCTGGTACCTTGAGATCGGCGCCCGCGCAGAAAACCTTGGGCACCGAGCTCGCCACCAAGACGACGTTTGCAGCCGTGTCAGCCTCCACCTCCTGGATCGCGCTCCGCAGCCCCTGGAGCATCTCCTTCCCTATGGCGTTCTTGGCCTCCGGCCGCTCCAGCCTCAGCTCCACGATCCCTGTAGCCAACGAATCACGGCCGGGAAACACAATCCCTACGAGCAACAAATGCAGAATTTCGTTGAGATGGGGGGGGCGGGTTCAGTACAGACGGTCGGTGTCCGGAGCCGAGAGCTTTTGGAGGCGGACGGGACCCGGCTGGGCGAGGATTTGGAGGGCGCGAAAGAAGACGGCGCTGTGGGAGGAGGCCGCAGAGGCGGAGGTGACCTCCGGCGCGTGGCGGCCGGAGACAGCGAGGAGGCGCCGGAGGCCGAGCATGTTGGGAGAGCTGGACTGAACCAGGTGCGGAGGAGCCGCACCCGGGTAAATACTGAGACACTGATTGGGCAGTTACGAGGTGTCGCGGTGTCAGGTAGAGTAGAGATGGGCAGAGAGGGGAAGGAGACAGACGCAACGCAACGGACACATCTTTTGATATGGTCGTATGGATAGATCACGCACGATTCACGAGTTTTCAGCTCGAATATTATACTCGCCCAGCAGCTCTTGAGCTCTAACTCTCCTGATCACGGTCGGTCGCCGTCTCGCGGATGAGAAAACGCGGAGCGGTTGTAAGGAGCTCAGAGCTGTCACCACTCACCCGCGCCCCGCGCTGGACGCCTGGAACCAAATCTCTGAGACGTCGTTGGGACCAGAGGATCGATCCACGGCCATGAGGACGTGAGTATGAGCACGAGCACGTGCACGCCGGCGGGCGGAGGCGGAGGCGGAGCTGCAGCTGCCCTCGTTGCGGAAAACCGGAGCAGCAGCTCCGTCCTAGCAGGAACCGCTAGCTGCCTAGCTGACCAGCCGGTCCAACCACCGCGCAGCCGCGGGTACAGCGTGACGCGAGCCGTGTTAGCCCATGCACCCCGGCCTGTCTAAGCTGAACAACCAGGTTAAACATTGCCCGTTGGGCCTCTTCACTCTTCTGTAGCAATTCCAGGGCCCAGTGCACAACCATTCCTTCCTTAAACACGGCCCGCTGAAGTCACTCTTTGTAGCAGACTCTCAGGACGATTATCATCATTCTTTCTGATACTACTTTCCTGTGTACACAGGCTTCCTCTTCTCGGCAAATGCAGCCAGGGCCTCAAGGCGATCCTGCGTGTGCAGCAGCTGCTCGTAGCACTCCCCTTCGATAGCCAGCGCCGAGGTCATGTCCGCGACCTCCGTCCCCTCATTGATAGCCTTCTTTGCCATCCTTATCCCCAAGGGACCCTGGAAGAACGAGAACCAAGTTCAGAGCGGATTAAGGGGCCAGGCCACTGGACCAGTGATCTCAATGAAATGAACCCAATTTCCGATGAATTCGTTCACGCAAGTTGACTGGTCCTGGCAGAAAAAAAAAGGCCGTATCCAGCACAGAGAGCTCCCGCTCTGTGTCAGTAGCAAGCCTTACTCTCGCCTGTGCAATGCGAGAAGACCGCGACTCGAACCCAGGACCTTCCGGTCACAGACGATAAGACTCTACCGCTTGCACCAGGCCCCGCAAGTAGTTCTATTATTTCACTTATTATTAATTTCCAGTTGCTCAAAAAAAACTTATTATTAATTTCCGATGAATTTGTTCACGCAAGTTGACTGGTCCTGGCAGAAACTTGTTATTATTTGCATTTGTGTTTTTTTTTGTTGCAAATATATACTGTGGCATGTAATCTTTAGATGGAAAGTGTGAAGTTGTGAACTCAAGAAATTCCTGTCTTTGTGTTTTTTGTTGTTGCAAATATATACTGTGGATTTTAGATGGGAAGCTTGAACTCATGAAGAAATTCCTGTCTTTAAAAGATCAGATTAAGAATGATCCTTACCTTCTGAGTTATCTCACAGGCAATGTCAAGAGCCTTCTGGTAAGCCTCTCCTGCTGGAACACAATAGTTTGCTAGTCCTGAAACCCAAACACCAAGTTAAGAGTTGTTGCAATAAGTAATAAGTAGGTACAAATAGGTAACAACTAACAAGGCTAGCATTACCCATCATTACAGCTTCAGCTGCGCCACATCTGCGGCCAGTGAATATCAGTTCCTTTGCTCTGGACCTCCCGACGATCCTAGGAAGGCGTTGTGTACCTCCAGCTCTGTATAGTACAGCAAACGAAGTTATTTCACCGAAGCAGATTACTCTGGTAGTTTTGGTTAGGTTCTGTGCACTTTTCAATGTTGAGTACATCAAGAAATGCATGTACAATAACTATAGTCAAACCATGCAGTGGGAAAGTTCTGTCATGACAAAGAAAACCACTATCAAATTTTGATTCTAGAAAAGTAAACATATCATGTAAAGTCCTGCTTGTCGGTTTCGCCTTTTCAGCATCAACATATCAAATCGACTATTTGCAAGGCACTTAAAGTTGATGTAGATGCTTACTTCTACAAGTTCCTTATGCTTGAGTCTGTGTCAAACTTTTGACAGCCACGTCAAAGAAGTGAATAAATCTACGTTAACTACAAGGTCAGTCTTCAGGCATAATGTTGGCTAAGTCTTCCTGAGCAGCCCCCTGTTGAAGCCAGCAGTTTATTTTCTATGAAATCACGTCCAATTACGGCTAGATTTATCACGTCCCAATTCAAGACTAAAAAATTGCACCAGGCTGGGGACACCCTATGTATTTCAGGCCATTTTGTTTCAGAGCATCTTGACATTTTCTTGAAAAAAATCATATATAAAACTATAAAAGTAAAACACAGTGTAGGTTATTTATTTCCATACCCAGGTATAATAGCAAGGCCTGTTTCTGGCAGTCCAAGTTCTGCATTTTCCCCTGCACAGAATGTAGGTACGCATTTCAATATCCAAAACAACATGAAATAGTTATCCCATAGGATGGACAGAATTTGGTAATACTCCAGAACAAAGGCACCACCGCATATTCGGAGATCGCATGCCAAAGCCAGTTCTAGCCCACCACCAAGGGCAGCTCCTTCAATGACAGCAATTGTTGGAATAGGGAGTGCCTATTGAAACAAACTGTGATTTGTAAGTACCATGAGAACAACATATGCTGATATGTACATCAAATAACTATGGCCAATGATAAGAAAAATGAGTCATGGGGCAACTTGAATAAAGATGCGCGTAGTTGTATGTTTACCCATTACCCATTTTGTTGATTTAATGTTACAAATGCAAAAGGGCAAATTAAACTTGAGTTCCAGGTGCAAACCTCAAAAGATGAAAATGTAGATCTCAAGGATCTAGCATACTCCCCAACGTCAGAAGAGTTCATTAGCCTCCTTTCCTGCTAACAATAGTATTGCTCTGAGATGGGGCCCTTGTCGTTTCATTAGTCATTATACAGTGAATATGATGTTCTTTATTCTTGAACTGATCTAAAGGTCAAAACAAGGGACAGAGGCAAGGAGGCAAGTATTACTGTATCAATTATGATATGTCAAACAAATTGGTTGAGAAATCAATGTCATAGCGGAGTGTGCAAAAATGATCCCTTTAGCAGTACTATGATGTCACTACATAATAAAGGATTACATCAATCATTTTATAGCTGCTAGTAGGAAAGATATGCTACAAATTCTTAATTCCCAAAGATACAAAAGCATCCGACCTGAGTTTGGTGGGACTGTGGGACATATCCATGATTAAATTGTATGGAACATTTCAAGGATGCTATACATAATGTTTCATAGGAAATAATCAGAAATCGTAGAAACAATTAGTCACTGTTAAAAGTTAAAGAGTTTCAGAAATAGAAAAGCCATCAAAGAAACAAAATACTAAGATTTCTAGATTAATTTCCATTGGTTCCTGATATAAATTACTTTATTTGGTGCATACCAAAATTATATACAATCATTGGCCTGTTCGCTGGTTGGTTTCTGGGCTGGTTTGGGCTGGCTGGTGCTGATTTATTGTGAGAGGAAAACACTGTTGGCTGGCTAGTTTGGGCTGGCTGAAACCAACAAGCGAACAGACTGCATATCTAGAGCAATCACACAGTCACATGTGGAATAATAGTAGTTCAACATATATATGAGGGGTCATGGTTGTTTCTCTTTAAGCCACACACTCTAGTCTTTACTAATCATAGACCCTAGAGTTTCTAAAGTTGTCCTTCAAACATTCTTTGCAAAAGAAATTGTCTATCAAAACATCCTTTTGTCTCGTATACTTAGACGCACCTCAAGATACCGACTCTTCTATGTGTTGGCTTAGCCATGAGTCATTCTTTTCCCCAAGCCTTCACACCACTCCAACCATTCCTTTTCTTTTTAACAATTAAATCTAAGACACAATATTTCTGAACATCAATATCAGCATTGCGCAAAGTTCACCAATCAACTCTGCTGATAGCATTTCGCAACTGCTCTTTAATCATAACTAATCTGGATCTGGAATACGCACATGCACCTAAACCACTTTTGCCTGTCTTCTACTGAAATCGAAACTCGTGTTCATTTGTTGTGTCCCAACATCCAAGCGGCTAAACCCATCTAAAACAAGCTGAACAGTCCAGACCTTGAGATCGGCGCCTGCACAGAAAGCCCCCGGCACGGAGCTCGCAACAAGGATGACCTTCGCCGTCGTGTCGGCCTGAATCTTCTCTACGGCGCTCCGCAGCCTCCTCATCACATCCCAATTAATGGCGTTCTTGACCTCCGGCCGCTCCAGCCTCAGCTCTAAGATCCCTGAACCGGGACCCAGGTCAAAGAATAATCAAAAGGAGGAATTTTAGAACAGCTACCAAAAAAAGAAAAAAAAAAGAAAATTTTAAAAGCCGACAGTGGCTTCTAGGTGGCAGGTTCACCGTTCACAGACAGGAGTTGGGTGCCGGGAGCTTCTGGAGGCGGACGGGCTCCGGCTGGGCTAGGATTTGGAAGGTGCGGGCGAATAGGGAGTGATGGCCAGTGGTGGTGGATACGGAGGTCGACGGAGCGTGGCGGCCCGCAAGGTAGCCGGAGGCGGCGAGGAGGCCTCGCGGACTGCGCATTGGGAACAGTCGGGGGAACGAGCTTGGAGTGCCACTGCTAGGACTCTGATGTGGGCAAAGTAGTCGGACGTCTGTGGGCCCTGGCTGGTGGCTGCATAGGTACAACGAGACACGTGGAAGACTGGAATCTACTGTATCGGTTCCAAATTAGATATTTTGTCTTTTTCATATACTTTGTGCTATTATTGTATTTAAATATAACGTATATTTAAGTATAAAACAGAAGCTATATAAAAATAGAAATATTTGACTTAGGATAAAACTAAAGGTGTGTTAGTTTTGCTGCTACCCTCATCTTGTTGGGCGAGGTTACCTTGGCTGGAGAGCTATCTAGTTGGCTCAAGTTGGTGAGAAAAATCTTGAAACACAAGCACTGAGGTGATTTTGTTGCACATCTAAACAAGTTGCTTGTATAAATACCTTGCCAACTAGGTACCACAGTAATCAACAAAACATCCAAACGTGTCCTAATGTGATGTGTAAAAAACAGAGAAAAGTAGTAGCTAAAATTAGCCTTAGTCCATCCAAACATGATGGCTAATAGGTTACCTAATTCTTAGCCAAATTTCTAAGTTATTACCCAACTATTTGACCAAAACCAGGTAATTGTAACTAATAAGAGCAACATATATTGTGGAAAGGTCTAAAATGCCCATGCCTTCTTATCTCTATACGCATAGCCTTATCCCGTGTTGTCAGTCCGTTGTGCGTAACCCGACAGATGTCGTGCCTGTAATACCCCATATTTTTATGGGTTATTAGTTGTGCTACTAAGTGATGGAGTTAACTAAATAGATCACAGTTCATGTACTCAAGTATTATATATGAGATTTCTTGCAAAAGAAAAAAATGTAACCTAAGTTTAACTTCCTATGCAAGGAATATACCTAGTGGAATATTACCAAATATTTTAGAGTTCATAGTACACGTATTTTAATTTGCATGTGAGCACACCATTATGTAGGTACCTGGAATAATTTCGTGCATATATAGATGATGCGTGTGTAGGGTACGTGTGGTATATATGTATACATGCTATGTGAACTTGCACCTACGAGAAGGTTGCTTGATTGGCTAAAATGATTTGTGGGACAAAGCTAGTTATTACAGAGTACATTAATCAAATACATCCGTTGATGCATGTATACGTGTATGGGTTAACATATTTGCTTGGTGATTAGAGTACTCACGGCCCTCGGAAAACTTAAATTTGCCGAGTGTTTTTATGTTTGCCGAGTACATTCTCTCGGGCACTCGGCAAACAAATTCTTTACCGAGTGCTATCCTAAAAACACTCGGCAAACAAAACACTCGGCAAAGAGGGGAGTTTGTCGAGTGTCAAACAAAAAACATTCGGCAAATAGAGGGTTTACCGAGTGTCACGAAAAAACACTTGGCAAATGAAGGTTCGCCGAGTGTCTTAAAATCAACACTCGGCAAAGTAAACAAAAATAGAAAAAAAACCCACCCGTAATAGAAAAAATCCCCTCCCAGACCCCTCGTCCCGCCCACCCCTCCCATCCCCAGTCCCCCGCACCCGCCCCAGCCCCGGCGAGACCCCCTCCGTCGCCGTCGCCCCCTCCCTCCCTCCCCTCCTCCCGCCGCGCCGGATCCGACCTCTCCCCTCCCTCCCCTTCTTCTTCCGGTGATGGCGCGGGACGGCTCAACCGTCTGAAATAGCACACTTACAGAGGCGTTCGTCTTCCACCAGACACTAAATACCCCGAAAGTAAGCTACAGCGACGGTATCCGTCGGACACACTGAAAGGATCAAGATGCCCAAGAGGAATGGTGAATTGGGCTAATTCTAAATTTCCTTCCAATAAATAAACTCTACGGTTAGCCCAATTAACCCCTTGTGCCTAAAAAGTGTTTCTATTGATCTAACGTACAAAAGTTTAGCACCCTAAGTTCTAATCCTACTCTAGCATGGCAATTCTAGGAATATAAATGATAAGAATTAAATTGCTCAAAGTAAATGCTCGAAGTAAAGAGAGAAGGAGGAACGCGGCGATGTTTTGCCGAGGTATCGGAGAGTCGCCACTCCCTAGTCCTCGTTGGAGCACCCGCGCAAGGGTGTAGCTCCCCCTTGATCTGTGCAAGGATCAAGTGCTCTCTACGGGTTGATTCTTCGACACTCTGTCGCGGTGAATCACCCACAACCGCTCATAACTTGAGTTGGGTCATCCACAAGCTCCGTCGGATGATCACCAAGCTCTCCAATCACCACCAAGCCGTCTAGGTGATGGCGATCACCAAGAGTAACAAGCACGAACTCTCACTTAACCACGACAAGCCTAATGAGAAGGGTGGATGCACACTTTGCTACTCTTGATCTCACTAATGGAGGCTCTCTTTGGAATTCTCAAATCTCAATCATCTCACTAGGACCTTGCTCTTTTTGGCACTCTCAAAGGTGTTTCTCAGCTGTTGGAATGAGCAAAAGTGTCCCCACACATGAATGGAGGAAGTATTTGTAACATGAGCTGAAAAATGAACCGTTATGTGCCTCTGCGGGGTGACCGGACGCTTCGGTCATGTTGACCGGACACGTCGGTCAGTTCACCCCGAACTTTAGTGTTTACAGTGTGATCGGACGCTAGTGAGCGTCCGGTCAGCACTGACCGGACATGGCCGGTCGTGATTTCCCCTCTCTGGAACCTTACTGAAGTCGACCGGACGCTGGCCCTCAGCGTCCGGTCGCACCAGACGAAAAACACCTCGATCAAATGAACTGACCGGATCCTGAGCCAACGTCTGATCACACCGAAGCCAGCATCCAGTCAATATTTGACCCTATATTCACTTCAAACTCTCGATCATACATGAATGAAGTTTGCTCCATTGGATCTAATGGCTATTTTGGAGCTACCTAGTGCTAAATTTAGCAAGTGTGCACCACACTTAATTCACTAGACTCACCTAGGTCAAGCTACCCATCCATACCTCCCTTAATAGTACAGCTAAAGAAAAAATAAAGTCCTAAACTACTCTAAGTGTGTTTTCAACTTCAAATGACACTTATAACTAGTCTATCCTTAACCTTGTCGTCCATCCTTTGAAAACCGAAACAATTTTCATCGTAGGGGCATGACCACCATGATTGCCCAATCGATCTCCATTACCGTAACCTAACTTAATTGTCTCTACAAAACATATATTAGTCACAGTAATCACGTATTATCATTAATCACCGAAACCCAACTAGGGACCTAGATGCTTTCAATCTTCCTCTTTTTGGTGATTGATGACAATACTACCTCGAGTATGTGAAAGAGATGAGGTTTTTAACATGCTTGGTTCATATAAGCTTTTGGCAATAAGAACAAAAATGTTAGGCAAGCTTATATGACCCAAGCCAACATGATGTACTCAAAAGATATGAAATAAGCATGAGTACAAGTAACAAAGCTCATTCGCATCGGAGTAAAACGCGAAAGCAAGAGCAAATGAGCTTAGCACAACTTATATGACATGTAAATAATTCAAAGTAGAGAGCACACATGTCATATATCACAATCACATAGATATCACTATCACATAAATAGTTTAATACATAAAAGTAAACACACGACGAATGCATAATAGTGTATCACACATAAAAACCAAATATAATAGATAGTCTAAGTAAACTAATCTCCCCCTAAGTCTAGCATACTCGATCCATCTCCTCCTTTGGCGTCAAACACCAAAACCTAAGGGTCGGTTGGCGGGGCTGCAGCGGACAAGTCGGGCGCTGAGGTACGAGGAGCAAGCTAAAACTAGGTGCCATCATCATCTGACCTTGAGCACTAAGCTGTCTGACCCTCTGGAGCTAGAAGCGACACTGAAGCGGTCTGGGTCGGATCAACAACTGGAGCTACTATAGACTATGTAGGTATGACTAGAGCAGCTGGCTCTGATGATGCCACTGATGAAGGGAGCGTCTCTGTAGTCCTGGTAATAGGTGCAACGATAGAAGGACCTATGACATGCAAATATGGTGGAGTAGGTTGCCATGTCAACTCACAGAAGGATGCACCAAGGCTCCTAGACACTGTAGTCTCTAGCACTAGCAGCGAGGAAGTCTGAGCTGATGTGAATCCTATCTGGAGAGGTGCAAACTGTAGGGCTAACATGGGCAGAGCAAACCACTAGGACACCTGCTTTGTAGGTGAAGCAAACTATGCTGGTGGTTGTCCCTGACTCCGAAGCCCACTAGGTTATAATGCTGTAGTCATAGAAGTGGTGGCAAGCTGACCAAGCTAGGGTAAAAACTATGGCGGTGGAACCCCAATAGCTATCAATACATGCTACATAAAACCAAGAAGTTACTATTGCATGAGGAGCTGCTGCTGATGCATGGCCTGCTGCTGTTGTATGGCCTACTGTTGTCGATGAAACTCATCTTATTGAGCCTAGAACTGTGTAAAGGTAGCGGTGGTCTCCTGAGCCTGGCGGGCCTGATCCTGCCTCATCCGCTCAAGTATGGCAAGTAGAGCAGGGTCAGTCTACGGTGCAGGTGGAGCTGAACTAGAGCTACCAGCCTCATGATCATGTCGTCGAGGAGGCATCTGAGGGATATCATGGTAGTCCTTATCTGAGCTGTCACTGGAGTCGCTCTCGACCATCCCCTCTTGCTGAGCATCTAACTGCTCCTCCTCAATAGTTGCTATGCCCCTAATAGTATCATCCTACTGGGCTGCTGTCTCTAGCACATCTGGACGACGACGCGGCTGGCTAGGTGCAGTCGGTGTACTATGGCGGATCATCTGAGTCAGGTTATATATAGGGAACTCTGTCGTAGCACCACTGTACTCAGCTAGCATCTCAGGCGACCTCACTGTAACTGCCCTGTGAATCAGAAACGTGATCTAGTGGGCATTGGGCAACTGTCGGTGACCTCTGAACCCCTCAGCAATAGTGTCATCCATCTCTGGTAGAAGGAGATCCTAAATATCAAACATTGGCTGCTATATTAGATAGTTTAGTAGCCACAACTGTATGCGAGTCAAGCCCTCGTGATACCCCATCCTCAGAAACAGTGTCCTCCTCATAATAGCATCAAGCACTCTAGCAGTGGGAGTAAGATCACTGTGTGTCCTGCTAGACCCCTCGCCGAATGGGCTGCTCCTGAAGCCTGAGTATCTCTCTGACCCTAGTGCTCATCAGCCTATAATCTCTGCCACTGAATGCAAAGTGTATGAATCTGTGCTGCGGGTCAATCCAGAGAGAAGCATAGAACTAATGGACCTAAGATAGAACATACAATCCTGTCCGTCCAAGTAAGTCTGTCAACCCTGGCAGGTAAGAAAGGTAGGGGCGAATGTGCTCTCCAACTACTGCAACAATAGACTCTATGTTGCACATCCTCTAAGATTTGAAAATATCTCTACTGTTAAGATATGCATTGTAGAAATCCTCCTGCAGTGGTGTGTAGAAAGCCCTCTGATGCATGCTCATCTTGCCTCGACGGAAACCACTGCTCAAACTCCACAAATCTAAGCTGCTGCACCTACTTGGCTGTGGTGGCCCTCAGATCTAGATGAGTCACTGGAGGCGGACCCTATGGTCTAGGTGGTGGATGAGAACCCCTCCACTATGTATCTGCCCTCGGTGTGACTGGAGCACGAGTACGACCAGAGCGGCAAAGCTGTGGCTGAGGTGCCTACTCTATCTCCTAGGCCTGCTGTCCCTCCTAAGTCTGCTTTGCTGCCTATGGCTCCTGCTGTGACTCCCCCTGCGGCTGACTCTCATCCAAGACAACTCGCCGTCCCACAACCATGACGGTCCCAGCTGGACCACCATGACAGCAATCAACCTGCTCCAGTGCGGCCCTCGTAGATGGAGAGAGCTGATCTACAATAACTACACTACTGCGAGCGCCTCCTCTCTCAGCACGATCTACGGCCTCTACAACTACGACTGCTCTAGCTATGTCTACATCTAGATACTTCCGCTTCTTTGTTGCCAGCTTCTTTGTCGCCTTGTCTTTTGGATCTATAGGCAAGCGAGGTGGACGCCTCAGATCCTCATCTCTGGGACCACCTCCAACATTCTTGATGTGAACCATCGGTTGGATCTAAAAAGAACAACTGCCGCTGATAAGAAACAACTGTCAATTATCACTTTCGAGGCTTGGCTTCAATCCGTACCCTCGAGCTTGGCCCTGAGTTGACTGACAACTACAAATATAACCTCAACAGCACCGACTCGTTGCACGATAGAATAGATATGATATACAAATAATTTTAATTATTTATCTATAGATACAAAACCCTAAGAAAGCAAGTAATTAGGTACGAAATTGAAACGGGGGCTTGCTACCCGATGAACCAGCGATCCAAAGATAAAAGAAGCAACACGCGGGGAACCACCGGGTCGGCTAGGGTTTGTAGTGGCATGGATCAGCGATGCACTATGATGAATAGGAGTGGTGAACAGTAACTAGGGCACTGACGGCGCTAGGGCAGGGACTTGGCGATGCTAGGCCACGGGCTTGCTCGGCAGCGCTTGAGAACTACGGGCGCACGGGCGGCTGAAGCACGCGGGTGCGTCGATGCTAGGGCGGCAGAGCGGTGGTGCGCGGGCCGGCAGAGGATGGCTCGGTGAAGCTTGTGGCACGGCCAGGGCTCGGGAGCATGGGCACTGTGGCGTGGATAGGCGGCGCGCGGGCTCTAGAGGTCGGTGGCTCGGGCAAAGGAGGCGATGCAGCTTGGGACGGCGATGTCGACGCGTGGTACGGGAATAGGTCAAGTGGCGCACGGCTTATATGGGGGTCCCCCGTAGAGTAGAAAAGGAAAAGGAGAAAGAATCCGGGTCCCGCATATTTTCTACTGACCGGACGCTCCGGTGGCAGCGACCAGACGCTGCCACCCAGTGTCCGGTCGATTCCAGAGAGGTCAAAATCCCCTGGAATCGCGACCAGACGTGTCTGATCCCAACTAACTGGACGCAGCCAGAGTCCGGTGCAAGTAGTCTCCTTCGTCTTCGATCGACCGGACGTTGGATCGCCTTCTGACCGAACGCTGGGAGAACACTATTTCAGCGTCCGGTCACTCCTTCGCAGCAGCATTTCACCACCTGTGAACTGACCAGATGCTGGACATCAGAGTCCGATGCAGCATCTAGTCACTCCTTTTCTAGTGAATCTTCAAAGTCCTTCGTGCTGCTTGTTCTCAATCAAGTCCCAACTCTAATAAGATCCAAATAAACACCAATTGAGACTGATATGAGTGACCTCTCTCTCAAACCCTCATATTTTTCAAAAATATTTTACCTTAGGCTATTATTCTTTTTATAAAAGTAGGCAACAAGAGGGCAATTGAAGATAAACGACAAAACAATATTCATGCATATGCAATGCAATACTTGAAAGTAAAACTAGTTGCTTGTCAAGTTTGATCTAAGGTTAAGCTTCTTCACACGTTTTACGGCAGTTATCTTAACCATGTTAGACAAGCCCTATATGCATTATAAAAAATTAAACATGTTGTATATTACAATGCAATGCAAGGGACAACACAAGCTTATTTTTAGTGAAGTTACTAAAATCAAGAACATTGAGCTCATTCCACAGTCTACAAAATATTGCCTCATCTAGCGGTTTAGTGAAGATATCCGCAAATTGATCCTCAGTCCTTACACCTTCTAATGATATATCATTTTTAGCAACATGATCTCTAAGAAAGTGATGGCGGATATCTATGTGCTTGGTGCGAGAGTATTGAACCAGATTATTTGCAAGTTTTACCGCACTTTCATTGTCGCACAAAAGAGATACTTTATCTAGAACTACACCATAGTCTAGCAAAGTTTGTTTCATGTAAAGTATTTGTGCGCAACAAACACCCGCAGCAATGTATTTCGCTTCGGCGGTGGACAAAGCCACACTATTTTGCTTCTTGGAGGACCAAGCCACAAGTGATCTACCAAGCAAATGGCACCCTCCAGATATGCTTTTTCTATCAACTTTGCAACTGGTATAATCCAAATCAGAATAGCCAACTAACTAAAATATAGCTTCTTTGGGATACCAAAGGCCAATGCTTGGTGTGTGCTTAAGATACATAAGGATTCTTTTTACGGCAATTAAATGAGTTTCCTTAGGATTAGCTTAAAATCTAGCACACATACACACACTAAACATGATGTCGGGCCTAGATGTGGTTAAATATAACAAGCTACCAATCATAGAGCAGTAGATAGTTTGATCAACCGTGTTATCTTTCTCATCTAGGTTGAGATGTCCATTAGTTGGCATTGGTGTCTTGATTGGCTTACACTCATCCATCTTGAATCTCTTGAGAAGATCATTTGTATATTTCTCTTGAGAGATGAAAATCCCTTCTCTCATTTATTTGATTTGAAAACCAAGAAAGAATGTAATCTCTCCAATCATTGACATCTCGAACTCCTTCGATATCAATTCACCAAACTCTTTGCAAGAATCTTCATTTGATGATCCAAAGATGATATCATCAATATACACTTGACAAATGAAGATATACCCATCAAGCTTCTTGGTGAATAGTGTAGTATCGATCTTCTCGATGGTGAAGCCCTTCTTAATGAGGAAGTCTCAAAGACGCTCATACCAAGCTCTTGGGGCTTGTTTAAGCCCATATAATGCCTTAGACAACCTATAAACATGATTAGAATATCTAGGGTCTTCAAACCTATGAGGTTGATCAACATAGACTAGTTCATTAATAAAGTCATTTAAAAATGCACTTTTCACATCCATTTGATATAGTTTCATTTCATGATGTGATGCATATGCAAGGAGGATACGAATGGCTTCTAGTCTTGCAACCGGTGTAAAGGTCTCTCCAAAATCCAACCCTTCAACTTGAGAGAACCCTTTTGCAACTAGTCTTGCCTTGTTCCTCACAACTACGCCTTGATTATCTTGCTTGTTGCGGAACACCCACTTTGTTCTAATGACTCTTGCACCTTTTGGCCGCTCTTCAAGAGTCCAAACTTCATTGCGGGTGAAGTTGTTCAACTCTTCATACATGGCATTTATCCAATCCAGATCTTAAAAAGCTTCTTCTACCTTGGTAGGCTCACAGCAAGAGATAAAAGAGTGATGAGCAATAAATGAAGCAAGTTTTTGTGAGCGAGTTATTACACCCTTTGATGGACTCCCTATGATGAGATCTTGTGGATGATCTTGTAGTAGAGGTGTATTTCTTCTATTGACCACTTGAGGAGGAGGTTGTAGAGCATCAACATCTTATGCTTGTATCACAATTTGATCATGGGAGATATGTGTGTCTTTATTTTCTACTCTTACATCTTTATCATCACCTTATGGCACACTTGATAAAGGTGGATCAATCACTTATACATCATCTTCATCATCTTTAGGCTTGATGTCTCCAACCGGGATGTTCTTTATAGCTTCCCTCAATAGTTCATCATCTACATCATCAAGATTCTCATGTGCTCCTTAGGAGCCGTTAGATTCATCAAATTCCACATCATATGTTTCTTCAACCAAGCCGGTGGCATGATTAAATACTCTATATGCTTTGAACTTTGATGAATAACTAACAAGAAAACCAATATTACAACATCTTTGAAGCTTCCCTGGGTGTTGCCGCTTCTTGTAGATGTAGCATTTGTAACCAAACACCCAAAAGAAGGAGATGTCCGGCTTCTTCCCATTAAGCAACCCATATGGTGTCTTACCAAGGAAATGATGGATAAGAGAGCTCACGATGCGTCGTCGAAATTATGGCACTATCGTTGAGGCCATATTTCGAGAGGGAGAATAGAAAGACTAGTTAAGAATAATATTCTTCCTCCATTAGAGCTCTCAGATTTAGAACAATGCAGAGAATGCATAAAAGGAAAGTATATAAAGAAAATTAAGAAAGATGCCAAACGAAGCACAAGAATTTTACAGATTATCCACACAGACATCTGTGGTCCGTTTCCTATAAAGAGTATGGATGGTTATGATTTATTCATAACATTCATAGATGATTACTCCCATTATGGCTATATTTATCCAATCGAAGAAAGAACAGAAGCATTAGATAAATTTAAGATATTTAAGGTAGAAGTTGAAAACCAACACAATTTAAAGATTAAGACAGTCAGGTCCGACCGTGGGGGGAGTACTATGGTCAGCATACCCCAGATGGCCAAGTTCCTAGACCTTTTGTAAGGTTCTTACAGCAGAATGGCATAGTAGCCCAGTATTCTATACCGGGCGAACCTCAGTAGAATGGAGTAGCTGAAAGACGCAATCGTACCCTGATGGATATGGTGCGCAGTATGATAAGTTACTCCACCTTACCATTGAGCCTGTGGATGGAGGCGTTAAAACCGCCATTCATATTCTCAATAGAGTACCAAGTAAGTCGGTGCCCAAAACATCGTATGAGTTATGGATAGGAAGAGTACCCTCACTAAACCACTTACATGTGTGGAGGAGTCCTGCTGAGGCTAAAGTATTTAACCTAAATATTAAGAAACTAAATCCCAAAATAGTAAGTTGTCATTTCATTGGCTACCTAGAAAAGTCAAAAGATTTTCGTTTCTACTGTCCAGACAGACATACAAAGTTTGTGAAAACGAGACACGCTGTCTTCCTAGAGAATGAAATGATAAGGGGGAGCATGGTAGCTCGAGAAATTGACCTTAAAGAGAAGCGAGTGTATGCACCCACTCCAATGATTCATGAGCCATTTTTCTCACTCCTGCCGTCGCTGCACCGACAGTGCAGGATACTATGGTGCCAGCACCTATTGTTATTCCGCCTGTGGCAACTCTGAATGATGATGAGGAACCTGTTTTTCAGGATCTTATAGAACTTATTGCCACACATAAGGAGAAGCAACAACAGCCTCAAACAGAAGATGTGCCAAATGTGGAGGCCTCTAGAAGGTCTTAAAGAGTTAGAAAATCAGCTATTTCTGCTCACTATGAAGTATACAACATAGAGGAATTTCAAATGGAGGATGATCCCACCTTATTTGAAGAAGCTATGAGAAGTAATCGTTCATCAAAGTGGCTTGAGGTCATGGAAGATGAAATAAAATCTATGAATGCCAATAAAGTTTGAGACTTAGAAATAATTCCTAAAGGAGCAAAAATAGTAGGCTGTAAATGGGTCTACAAAACAAAACTTGACTCTCAAGGGAATATAGAGAGATATAAAGCATGACTTGTGGCAAAAGGTTTTACGCAAAGAGAAGTGATTGATTACAATGAGACCTTTTCTGCAGTCTCATGTAAGGATTCCTTCAGAATCATAATGGCATTAGTAACACATTATGATTTAGAATTACATCAGATGGATGAAAAGATGACATTTCTCAACAGGGACTTGGAGGAAAATGTTTACATGGCACAATCGAAAGGTTTTGTCATAGAAGGAAAAGAACGAATAGGATGCCGCCTAAAGAAATCCATTTATGGATTAAACAAGTTTCAAGACAGTGGTACTTAAAGTTTGATCAGATAATAAAAAATTTTGGGTTTAAAGAGAATGTAGAGGACAATTATGTCTATGCAAAGTTTAAGAATGGGAAGTTTATCTTCCTTGTCCTGTATGTGGATGATATCTTACTTGCTATTAGTGATGTCAGTCTACTACTGGAGACAAAGAAGTTTTTGTCCTCAAAATTTGATATGAGAGATCTTGGTGAAGCTTTATTTGTTATAGGAATCGAGATTCACCGAGATAGAAGTAAAGGGGTATTAGGACTGTCACAAAAGACATACATAGAAAAGATCTTAAAGAAATTCAATATGCACAAATGTAGTCCCTCACCTGCTCCTATAGTCAAGAGCGATAGATATGGGGATTTTCAATGCCCCAGGAACTAATATGAGATCGATCAAATAAAAGTGGTTCCACATGCTTCAGCTGTCGGAAGCTTGCAATATGCTCAAGTATGTACGCGCCCTGGTTGTTACCGGGTTACTTGGTAGATTCCAGAGCAATCCTAAAACAGAACACTGGAAATTAGTAAAGAAAGTCTTGTATTATTTGCAAGGAACGAAAGGCCTCATGATGACGTATAGAAGATCTGATTCACTTCACATAGTGGGATACTCAGATTCTGATTATGCGGGAGATGATAGAAAATCAATGTCTAGATATGTATTCACTCTCGCAGGGGAAGCTATTTTATGAAAAAAACTCAAAGCAAACCGTCACTACATTGTCCACAATGTATGACGGTTTGTAGCATGTTATGAGGCAACAGGGCAGGTGAACTGGCTAAAAAAGTTTATACCCGGTTTGAAGATGGTTGACGACATATATAGACCACTTAAGTTATACTACGATAATAATTTGACAGTACAGTATGCGCACAGCAATAAGTCAAATGGTGATGCCAAACACATTGACATAAAGTATTATGTTGTGAACAGTGGCGGACCTAGGATCTGAGACCAGGGTAGTCCTGGTAAAAAAATTTCATGTGTAATACTATAAAATCTAAACAAAAAGTTCGACAAACATAGCTATAAATGAACCAAATTACGATAATACATTTAAAATGTTCAAAACTTACATAAATACTCCCTCCATACCGGTAAAGAAAGTCGTTTAGGATATGATTTATCATACCCAGGAGTGATTAATTAAGGGGTATTTTTTCCTGTTTTCCCTTATTAAATAAGGTTGCGGGTATTGCCTATCCAATAAACTTTCGTAGCTGGACTAGTAAGCGTGTTGCAGCCCGAGGCACGAGGTCTCCGGTTCGATCCCTCTCGGGCGTGTTATTTTTTTTTGAAGAGCTCGTGAATTTGCGGTGTCTTCGGCCTAGACTAAGATGAGAGTGACCGTGGACCAGTTTCTGAAAAGTAGTAATAGAATTTTAAGCCAAATTTGTGGGTAGTCCTGGGCCTACCCATGCTACCTGCTGGGTCCGCCACTGGTTGTGAAAGATAAAGTCCAGGATTATGTCATAAGTCTTGAGCATATAAGTACCGAAAAGATGCTCGCGGATCCGTTTACAAAAGGCTTACCACCCAACGTGTTCAGAGAACATGTAGCTAGCATGGGTTTAAGGGAAAGCCTATAATTTCTGGACAAAAGAAGACCTAAAGTTAAGTATCTATTTCAGAACAGAGTAGTGCGTTGTAGCTGTTAAATCTATCGGCAATTGACCATGACAATAAAACATGCTCTATGCGCTAATCTGTAATGGAATGAACAAAAGTAAATGATATGAAATTGAAAGATGGTGGTGAGATCAAGGCGGCCTATTGGGCACTTGGATCTGCGCCCTGATCGGGGGCGTCCAACCCTAATATGGTTGGTGGGCCCCTGTCGCACAGCACTATAAAAAGATAGGTGGGGATCACAGCTCGAACTACGAGGTTGACCGGAGCCGCCGTTACCACCTACAGAAAACCTAATCTGATCTAAAATGAGTGCTGCCAGCGACGGAAAGCCCCACCTACTTCGCCGTCGCCACTGCATCGCCACCACGACGCCTACAACGCCACGGTACCGGCGCCCACGCTGTTGTGGCGCAACTGCGCCATGGCGAAGACTAGGTCTACCAAGGTACACCAACAGATGCTCTTTACCCGCTAGATCTACACCTAAAGTTTAGAGCTTAATCTAACAGCTTGCGGTCTTGTGTGGCACCAGTTTAAACTATTG